>NW_025745437.1:203808-253808 GCF_021184085.1 Oncorhynchus gorbuscha
AGGTTATATAGATTCTATAGGTTGTATATATTCTATAGGTTATATAGATTCCATAGGTTATATAGACTCCATAGGTTGTATATATTCTATAGGTTATATAGATTCTATAGGTTATATATATTCCATAGGTTGTATAGATTCTATTGGATGTATAGATTCCATAGGTTATATAGATTCCATAGGTTATATAGATTCTATAGGTTATATATATTCCATAGGTTGTATAGATTCTATTGGATGTATAGATTCCATAGCCTAGTGGTTAGAGCGTTGGACTAGTAACCGGAAGGTTGCAAGTTCAAACCCCCGAGCTGACAAGGTACAAATCTGTCGTTCTGCCCCTGAACAGGCAGTTAACCCACTGTTCCTAGGCCGTCATTGAAAATAAGAATTTGTTCTTAACTGACTTGCCTACTTAAATAAAGGTTAAATAAAAATAAATATAGACTCCATAGGTTGTATATATTCTATAGTTAGTATTTATTCTATAGGTTGTATAAATTCTATCGGATGTATAGATTCTATAGGTTATATAAATTAAATTGGTATAGTAATTTCCATAGGTTATATAGATTCTATAGGTTATATAGATTCTATAGGTTGTATAGATTTTATAGATTTTATAGGTTATATAGATTCTATAGGTTATATAGATTCTATAGGTTGTATAGATTTTATAGGTTATATAGATTCTATAGGTTATATAGATTCTATAGGTTATATAGATTCTATAGGTTGTATAGATTCTATAGGTTGTATAGATTCTATAGGTTGTATAGATTTTATAGGTTATATAGATTCTATAGGTTATATAGATTCTATAGGTTGTATAGATTCTATAGGTTGTATAGATTCTATAGGTTATATAGATTCTATAGGTTGTATAGATTCTATAGGTTATATAGATTCTATAGGTTGTATAGATTCTATAGGTTGTATAGATTCTATAGGTTGTATAGATTCTATAGGTTATATAGATTCCATAGGTTATATAGATTCTATAGGTTATATAGGTTATATAGATTCCATAGGTTATATAGATTCCATAGGTTATATAGATTCTATAGGTTATATAGATTCTATAGGTTATATAGATTCTATAGATTGTATAGATTCTATAGGTTGTATAGATTCTATAGGTTGTATAGATTCTATAGGTTATATAGATTCTATAGGTTGTATAGATTCTATAGGTTGTATAGATTCTATAGGTTGTATAGATTCTATAGGTTGTATAGATTCTATAGGTTATATAGATTCTATAGGTTGTATAGATTCTATAGGTTGTATAGATTCTATAGGTTCTATAGATTCTATAGGTTCTATAGATTCTATAGGTTATATAGATTCCATAGGTTGTTCACCACCAGAACTTAGTCCTAATAGAAACATAAGTAACAGGTATAAATTAGAAATGTATAAAAACAACAAAATGAAATCCAGAGTTCTGCAGTAGTAGACAGCCGTTACAAGTAGTAGTGTAGTTTCAAGGTGAGGTTTGGTGTGAGAGCTGAGCTAGAATCACAGGATATGTGTATTTATTTAACCTTTATATAACTAGGCAAGTCAGTTAAGAACAAATTCTTATTTACAATGACATCCTACCCCGGCCAAACTTGGGCCAATTGTGCGCTGCCCTATGGGATCCCAACCACGGCCGGATGTGATACAGCCTGGATTCGAACCAGGGACTGTAGTGACGCCTCTTGCACTGAGATGCAGTGTCTTAGACCACTGCGCCACTCGGGAGTGTCTTTCAGTACAGTGTAGACATTGGCCCAGTCTTCCTGGATGGGACTCACCAGCCAGAGTGTTTTGCCATCGGGGACCTGGACAGTCAGGAAGATCTCGTTGTCCGTCACGTCCAGAATGATCTGGTTCTCGGAGATCAGAACGCTACGGCAACCATAACCATGGGGACAGAAAGAGGCGTTGGCATGGCCTGGAAGAGGAATGATGATCATTCACAATCACAAAGAGAATACAACTGTCAAAAGATTCAACTGTCAAAAGATTCAACTGCCAAAAGATTCAACTGCCAAAAGATTCAACTGCCAAAAGATTCAACTGTCAAAAGATTCAACTGTAAAAAGATTCAACTGTCAAAAGATTCAACTGTCAAAAGATTCAACTGGTTTTTCAGTCTCCGTACTTGGTTCCTGTGTTTTGCTCATTCGACTCATTCATGAATGTCCTAAAGGTATTCTGCTATTGAGCATTTGTAGGACCTAAAATGAGGCATAGCTTTATCATTGGCTTTTATACATAAATGCTTGACTAGGAATGCCTTGAAGATTGACCAGTAGATCACGATCGACAGATTGGTGTGGGTTAGGGGGCTCACCCTGCCAGATGCGTCCCCCGTTGATGAAGACCTGGACAGGGTAGGTGGGGTGGAGGGGCTGGTGGTAGTGGAGGATGAATACATAGCGACCCAGAGTATGGACACGGCCAGAGTACACTGCTGCATTCTGGAGTACAAGAAGAGACAGAAGATATTTACATGGATCCCTGAAGTCATTATTTGGCAGAAAACGAGAAGTATGTGACTTTCAGAATACGTTATCAATCTGTGGGGACTGACTATGAGGGGAGATCTAGAAAGCTGGGCGATATAAGAAATGAGTTGTTGCTTTTTGATAATAAATTAACACCTAAAGTCTCTCTCTTCAGAAAGAGGTTCCCAAATAAAATGTCCTAGACCAGGTAGCAGAGTAAAATGACGACAAAATAAAATCTATTTGAAGAGGCACCTGGCTGTTATCAAGGCGGAAGTGGTCCACGTTATCCGCCGCGGTGGGAGGACGGGCTCCTGCCGGCTCTAGGGGGGGCTCCTGGACCGATAACCCTTGACCTTCCTTCAACACCAGCGAATCAGACGGGGTCTGGAACCTCGACATGATACAGGACGAACTGGGGAGGGAGAAATAGAGGAGGGAGTGGAAGAAGAAGGGAAAGGGTAGAGGAAGAGGAGAGGAGGGGAGAGGGTAGAGGGAGGAGAGGAGGGGAGGGGGTAGAGGGAGAAGCGGGGAGAGGGTAGGAGGGAGGGAAGAGTGTAGAGGAAGAGGAGAGGAGGGGAGAGGGTGGGAGGGAGGGAAAGGTTAGAGGAAGAAGAGAGGGTAGAGGGAGACGAGGGAGGGGGTAGAGGGAGAAGCGGGGGAGGGGAGAGGGAAGAGTGTAGGGGGAGGGAAGAGTGTAGAGGAAGAGGAGAGGAGGGGAGAGGGTGGGAGGGAGGGAAGAGTGTAGAGGAAGAAGAGAGGGTGGAGGGAGAGGAGGGAGGGGGTAGAGGGAGAAGAGAGGGTAGAGGGAGAGGAGGGAGGGGGTAGAGGGAGAAGAGAGGGTAGAGGGAGAGGAGGGAGGGGGTAGAGGGAGAAGGAGGAGGAGGAAAGGGGAATATAGAAGTGGAGAATGTGAGATAGGTGAGATACAGTGGACCTACAGTAAGTCTAGGTGAGATACAGTGGACCTACAGTAAGTCTAGGTGAGATACAGTGGACCTACAGTAAGTCTAGGTGAGATACAGTGGACCTACATTAAGTCTAGGTGAGATACAGTGGACCTACAGTAAGTCTAGGTGAGATACAGTGGACCTACAGTAAGTCTAGGTGGGATACAGTGGACCTACAGTAAGTCTAGGTGGGATACAGTGGACCTACAGTAAGTCTAGGTGGAATACAGTGGACCTACAGTAAGTCTAGGTGACAGTAAAGGTACATGGTCTGTTTACCTGTCAGGTGAGATACAGTGTATCTACAGTAAGTCTAGGTGAGATACAGTGTATCTACAGTAAGTCAAGGTGAGATACAGTGTATCTACAGTAAGTCTAGGTGAGATACAGTGTATCTACAGTAAGTCTAGGTGAGATACAGTGTATCTACAGTAAGTCTAGGTGAGATACAGTGTATCTACAGTAAGTCTAGGTGAGATACAGTGTATCTACAGTAAGTCTAGGTGAGATACAGTGGACCTACAGTAAGTCTAGGTGGGATACAGTGTATCTACAGTAAGTCTAGGTGAGATACAGTGGACCTACAGTAAGTCTAGGTGAGATACAGTGTATCTACAGTAAGTCTAGGTGAGATACAGTGCATCTACAGTAAGTCTAGGTGAGATACAGTGTATCTACAGTAAGTCTAGGTGAGATAGTGTATCTACAGTAAGTCTAGGTGAGATACAGTGTATCTACAGTAAGTCTAGGTTATAGTAAAGGTACATGGTCTGTTTACCTGTCAGGTGAGATACAGTGGACCTTAGGCGCCAGGTATTCCATAGTGAACTTCTCCCGAGGAACCAGGTACACTTTGTGCTTTAGGAAAGATCAACAAAGGTTCCTTAAAGGCCCAGTGCAGTCAAAAATGTGATTTTCCTGTGTTTTATACATATTTCCACACTATGAGGTTGGAATAATATTGCGAAAATGCCCTTTTAGTATAAGAGCCTGTTTTGGTGGGTTGGAGTTTCGGCCTTCCATGGTGACATCACCATGCGCTAAATTAGTCAATAGACCAATAAGAAAGAAAGTTCCACGCCTCTTTGTCAATGACAGGACATTTTCAGTTTTCCCCTCCCCACACAGACAACTCTGAGAGAGTCCTAGTAAAATTCTTGCTTGACAAATTGCCCTTTGCTAAGAAGCTATTTTTGTTTATTCTTTACCATTTTAATTGAAAACAATTAATTGCTTCCAAGAAACGATTTGATATTGAGATTTAAAAAACAGATGCATAGAACCTTCAACTGACGCAAATCCAAAGGGTGAAAGGTGACAGCCTTGTCTGGTGCCTCTACCAATAAAGATCACCTTTGAAACATGATTTGAAGGTCAAACAATGGCTGCGTCCCAATAATCTCTCCTTCCTCCTGAAGTTTTCAGAGCTGGTCACGGGTGCACCTCGGCCACGCTCAAGGTTCTAAACGACATCATAACCGCCATCGATAAGAGACATTTACTGTGCAGCCGTATTCATCGACCTGGCCAAGGCTTTCGACTCTGTCAATCACAACATTCTTAGTGGCAGACTCGACAGCCTTGGTTTCTCAAATGACTGCCTCGCCTGGTTTACCAACTACTTCTCTGATAGAGTTCAGTGTGTCAAATCGGAGGGCCTGTTGTCTGGACCTCTGACAGTCTCTATGGGTGTGCCACAGGGTTCAATTCTCGGGCCGACTCTCTTTTCTGTATACATCAATGATGTTGCTCTTGCTGCTGGTGATTCTCTGATCCACTTCTACGCAGACAACACCATTCTGTATACTTCTGGCCCTTCCTTGGACACTGTGTTAACTAACCTCCAGACGAGCTTCAGTGCCATACAACTCTCCTTCCGTGGCCTCCAACTGCTCTTAAACGCATGTAAAACTAAATGCATGCTTTTCAATCGATCGCTGCCCGCACCTGCTCGCCCGTCCAGCATCACTACTCTGGACGGCTCTGACTTAGAATACGTGGACAACTACAAATACCTGGGTGTCTGGTTAGACTGTAAACTCTCCTTCCAGACTCACATTAAGCATCTCCAATCCAAAATTAAATCTAGAATCGGCTTCCTATATCGCAACAAAGCATTGCCAAACATACCCTCGTAAAACTGACCATCCTACCGATCCTTGACTTTGGTGATGTCATCTATAAAATAGCCTCCAACACTCTACTCAACAAACTGGATGTAGTCTATCACAGTGCCATCCGTTTTGTCACCAAAGCCCCATACACTACCCACCACTGCGACCTGTAGGCTCTCGTTGGTTGGGCCCTTGCTTCATACTCGTCGCCAAACCCACTGGCTACAGGTTATATACAAGTCTCTGCTAGATAAAGCCCCACCTTATTTCAGCTCACTGGTCACCATAGCAGCACCCACTCATAGCACGCGCTCCAGCAGGTATATCTCACTGGTCATCCCCAAAGCCAATTCCTCCTTTGGTCGTCTTTCCTTCCAGTTTTCTGCTGCCCATGACTGGAACGAATTGCAAAAATCTCTGAAGCTGGAGACTCACATCTCCCTCACCAGCTTTAAGCACCAGCTGTCAGAGCAGTTTACAGATCACTGCACCTGTACTTAGCCTATCTGTAAATAGCCCATCTATCTACCTACCTCATCCCCATACTGGTATTTATTTATTTTGCTCCTTTGCACCCCAGTATCTCTACTTGCACATTCATCTTCTGCACATCTACCATTCCAGTGTTTAATTGCTATATTGTAATTACTTCTCCACCATGGCCTATTTATTTCTTTAACTTACCTAATTTGCACTCACTGTATATAGACTTTTTTTTTTTTTTTTCTACTGTATTATTGACTGTATGTTTTGTTTATTCCATGTGTAACTCTGTGTTGTTGTACGTGTTGAACTGCTTTGCTTTATCTTGGTCCAGGTCGCAATTGCAAATGAGAACTTGTTCTCAACTAGCCTACCTGGTTAAATAAAAAATGTAAAAAATTAAGTGTTCACTACTCACCACTAGTTTAAAAACATTGGTTTGGTGTAGGCATGGGCCTACAATCATTTTTTCAAAGTCATGAAGGTAAGTGAATTAATGCATATTTCAGGAGAAAAGAGAGATGATTTAAAAAACCAAGCACTGCTGACCATCGACTGCTGTGTTTAACCCATGATCAACCCATTTAACCCATGATCAACCCATTTAACCCATGATCAACCCATTTAACCCAACAATCAACCCATTTAACCCATTTAACCCAATGATCAACCCATGATCAACCCATTCAACCCATGATCAACCCATTTAACCCATGATCAACCCATTTAACCCAACAATCAACCCATTTAACCCATGATCAACCCATTTAACCCAACAATCAACCCATTTAACCCATGAGATCAACCCATTTAACCCAACAATCAACCCATTTAACCAATTTAACCCAATGATCAACCCATGATCAACCCATTTAACCCAATGATCAACCCATGATCAACCCTTTTAACCCATGATCAACCCATTTAACCCATGATCAACCCATTTAACCCAATGATCAACCCATGATCAACCCATTTAACCCAATGATCAACCCATTTAACCCATGATCAACCCATTTAACCCATGATCAACCCTTTTAACCCATGATCAACCCATTTAACCCAATGATCAACCCATTTAACCCAATGATCAACCCTTTTAACCCATGATCAACCCATTTAACCCATGATCAACCCTTTTAACCCATGATCAACCCATTTAACCCATGATCAACCCATTTAACCCATTTAACCCATGATCAACCCATTTAACCCAATGATCAACCCATTTAACCCACGATCAACCCATTTAACCCAATGATCAACCCAATGATCAACCCATTTAACCCATGATCAACCCATTTAACCCATGATCAACCCATTTAACCCATGATCAACCCATTTAACCCATGATCAACCCTTTTAACCCATGAGATCAACCCATTTAACCCATCATGTTGATAAAGCGGCAGGTAGCCTAGCGCTAGAGAGCGTTGAGCCAGTAACCCGAAAGGTCGCTGGTTTGAATCCAGAAGCCGACTAGTTGAAAAACCTGTCAATGTGCCCTTGAGCAAGGCACTTAACTCCTGTAAACCAGTCTGCATAAGAATGTCTGCTAAATATACATAACATGTCTATAAACAGTATTACCAGGAGGAAGCTGGCTCTGTCAGCGATCAGTTGGACCTCAGCATCAGTAGGGAGAGTAAAGACAGCCACGCGATTCATCTCATCGATGGTCACCACCCGACACAGGAAACTGCACACACACACACACAGAGAGAGAGAGAGAGAGAGAGAGAGAGAGAGAGAGAGAGAGAGAGAGAGAGAGAGAGAGAGAGAGAGAGAGAGAGAGAGAGAGAGAGAGAGAGAGAGAGAGAGAGAGAGAGAGAGAGAGAGAGAGAGAGAGAGAGAGAGAGAGAGAGAGAGAGAGAGAGAGAGAGAGAGAAAGAAAGAGAGAGAGAGAGAGAGAGAAAGAAAGAGAGACAGAGAGAGAGAGAGAGAGAAGAGAGAGACAGAGAGAGACAGAGAGAGAGACAGAGACCCAGAGAGAGACAGAGAGAGAGAGAGAGAGAGAGAGAGAGAGAGAGAGAGAGAGAGAGACAGAGAGAGAGAGAGAGAGAGAGAGAGATGATCGGTCAGGCAGGCAGGCTACACATTGAGAAGAGATAACATCCATTCATGAAACACCAATGGGAGCCAGCTTCTTTCATTGACAGCAACAGCTGTAAACAAAACACACACACATATATATACACACACACAGACACCTGTATTTGCAGTGCAGCCGTGGTGCTGGTGTGTCCTTAACGGACACAGAGATGGTCTGTGTGCTTCCTCCTCACTGGCCATTTACCACCAGAACATAGTCCCCGGGATCAGGGCTACGCAGCTGGACATTTAGCTGAGAGAGGAGACAGGAGGAGAGACCATTTAACCCAGCTATGCATCTGGACATTTAGCTGAGAGAGGAGAGACATTTAACCCAGCTATGCATCTGGACATTTAGCCCATTTAACCCAGCTATGCATCTGGACATTTAGCTGAGAGAGGAGAGACAGTGTTTAACCCAGCTATGCATCTGGACATTTAGCTGAGAGAGGAGAGACAGTGTGTTAACCCAGCTATGCATCTGGACATTTAGCTGAGAGAGGAGAGACAGTGATTAACCCAGCTATGCATCTGGACATTTAGCTGAGAGAGGAGAGACAGTGTTTAACCAGCTATGCATCTGGACATTTAGCTGAGAGAGGAGAGACAGTGTGTTAACCAGCATGCATCTGGACATTTAGCTGAGAGAGGAACCCAGTGTTTAACCAGCATGCATCTGGACATTTAGCTGAGAGAGGAGAGACAGTGTGTTAACCCAGCTATGCATCTGGACATTTAGCTGAGAGAGGAGAGACAGTGTGTTAACCCAGCTATGCATCTGGACATTTAGCTGAGAGAGGAGAGACAGTGTGTTAAAGCTATGCATCTGGACATTTAGCTGAGAGAGGAGAGACATCTGTTAACCCAGCTATGCATTGGACATTTAGCTGAGAGAGGAGAGAAGTGTGTTAACCCAGCTATGCATCTGGACATTTAGCTGAGAGAGGAAGACAGTGTGTTAACCCAGCTATGCATCTGGACATTTAGCTGAGAGAGGAGAGACAGTGTGTTAACCCAGCTATGCATCTGGACATTTAGCTGAGAGAGGAGAGACAGTGTGTTAACCCAGCTATGCATCTGGACATTTAGCTGAGAGAGGAGAGACAGTGTGTTAACCCAGCTATGCATCTGGACATTTAGCTGAGAGAGGAGAGACATGTTAACCCAGCTATGCATCTGGACATTTAGCTGAGAGAGGAGAGACAGTGTGTTAACCCAGCTATGCATCTGGACATTTAGCTGAGAGAGGAGAGACAAACCCAGCTATGCATCTGGACATTTAGCTGAGAGAGGAGAGACAGTGTGTTAACCCAGCTATGCATCTGGACATTTAGCTGAGAGAGGAGAGACAGTGTGTTAACCCAGCTATGCATCTGGACATTTAGCTGAGAGAGGAGAGACAGTGTGTTAACCCAGCTATGCATCTGGACATTTAGCTGAGAGAGGAGAGACCCAGCTATGCATCTGGACATTTAGCTGAGAGAGGAGAACAGTGTGTTAACCCAGCTATGCATCTGGACATTTAGCTGAGAGAGGAGAGACAGTGTGTTAACCCAGCTATGCATCTGGACATTTAGCTGAGAGAGGAGAGACAGTGTGTTAACCCAGCTATGCATCTGGACATTTAGCTGAGAGAGGAGAGACAGTGTGTTAACCCAGCATCTGCATCTGGACATTTAGCTGAGAGAGGAGAGACAGTGTGTTAACCCAGCTATGCATCTGGACATTTAGCTGAGAGAGGAGAGACAGTGTGTTAACCCAGCTATGCATCTGGACATTTAGCTGAGAGAGGAGAGACAGTGTGTTAACCCAGCTATGCATCTGGACATTTAGCTGAGAGAGGAGAGACAGTGTGTTAACCCAGCTATGCATCTGGACATTTAGCTGAGAGAGGAGAGACAGTGTGTTAACCCAGCTATGCATCTGGACATTTAGCTGAGAGAGGAGAGACAGTGTGTTAACCCAGCTATGCATCTGGACATTTAGCTGAGAGAGGAGAGACAGTGTGTTAACCCAGCTATGCATCTGGACATTTAGCTGAGAGAGGAGAGACAGTGTGTTAACCCAGCTATGCATCTGGACATTTAGCTGAGAGAGGAGAGACAGTGTGTTAACCCAGCTATGCATCTGGACATTTAGCTGAGAGAGGAGAGACAGTGTGTTAACCCAGCTATGCATCTGGACATTTAGCTGAGAGAGGAGAGACAGTGTGTTAACCCAGCTATGCATCTGGACATTTAGCTGAGAGAGGAGAGACAGTGTGTTAACCCAGCTATGCATCTGGACATTTAGCTGAGAGAGGAGAGTGTGTTAACCCAGCTATGCATCTGGACATTTAGCTGAGAGAGGAGAGACAGTGTGTTAACCCAGCTATGCATCTGGACATTTAGCTGAGAGAGAGAGAGACCCAGCTATGCATCTGGACATTTAGCTGTGTTAACCCAGCTATGCATCTGGACATTTAGCTGAGAGAGGAGAGACAGTGTGTTAACCCAGCTATGCATCTGGACATTTAGCTGAGAGAGGAGAGACAGTGTGTTAACCCAGCTATGCATCTGGACATTTAGCTGAGAGAGGAGAGACAGTGTGTTAACCCAGCTATGCATCTGGACATTTAGCTGAGAGAGGAGAGACAGTGTGTTAACCCAGCTATGCATCTGACATTTCTGGCTATGCATCTGGACATTTAGCTGAGAGAGGAGAGACAGTGTGTTAACCCAGCTATGCATCTGGACATTTAGCTGAGAGAGGAGAGACAGTGTGTTAACCCAGCTATGCATCTGGACATTTAGCTGAGAGAGGAGAGACAGTGTGTTAACCCAGCTATGCATCTGGACATTTAGCTGAGAGAGGAGAGACAGTGTGTTAACCCAGCTATGCATCTGGACATTTAGCTGAGAGAGGAGAGACAGTGTGTTAACCCAGCTATGCATCTGGACATTTAGCTGAGAGAGGAGAGACAGTGTGTTAACCCAGCTATGCATCTGGACATTTAGCTGAGAGAGGAGAGACAGTGTGTTAACCCAGCTATGCATCTGGACATTTAGCTGAGAGAGGAGAAACATCTGGACAGTGTGTTAACCCAGCTATGCATCTGGACATTTAGCTGAGAGAGGAGAGACAGTGTGTTAACCCAGCTATGCATCTGGACATTTAGCTGAGAGAGGAGAGACAGTGTGTTAACCCAGCTATGCATCTGGACATTTAGCTGAGAGACAGTGAGACACACACACAGACAGTGTGTTAACCCAGCTATGCATCTGACATTTAGCAGACAGTGTGTTAACCCAGCTATGCATCTGGACATTTAGCTGAGAGAGGAGAGACAGTGTGTTAACCCAGCTATGCATCTGGACATTTAGCTGAGAGAGGAGAGACAGGTGTAACCCAGCTATGCATCTGGACATTTAGCTGAGAGAGGAGAGACAGTGTGTTAACCCAGCTATGCATCTGGACATTTAGCTGAGAGAGGAGAGACAGTGTGTTAACCCAGCTATGCATCTGGACATTTAGCTGAGAGAGGAGAGACAGTGTGTTAACCCAGCTATGCATCTGGACATTTAGCTGAGAGAGGAGAGACAGTGTGTTAACCCAGCTATGCATCTGGACATTTAGCTGGGAGAGGAGAGACAGTGTGTTAACCCAGCTATGCATCTGGACATTTAGCTGAGAGAGGAGAGACCCTATTTCAGTCCATTTGTATAACAGTCATACCATACATCACCATTAAAGTTATAACATACTCATCCACACCATCACACACACACACACACACACTCACCATCACACACACACTCACACTCACCATCACACACACACACACTCACCATCACACACACACTCACCATCACACACACACACCACACACACACACACACACACACACACACACACACACACACACACACTACTCTCCTTCTCTACTCACATTGCTGCCACTGCAGACGGCCATGTCCAGGTGGAAAGGGGTGATCCTCTCCTGGTGACAGGTTCTGGGCAGGTGGTTGTCGAACCGGCAGCTGGCATCGTTACCAGAGATGGAGGGGAACCCATCCAGAGACAGATACTTGTAGAGCAAACAGCTATCAGGGAGAGACACAGAGAGAGACAGGTAGTTATAGATCAGACAGCTATCAGGGAGAGACACAGAGAGAGACAGGTAGTTATAGATCAGACAGCTATCAGGGAGAGACACAGAGAGAGACAGGTAGTTATAGATCAGACAGCTATCAGGGAGAGACACAGAGAGACAGGTAGTTTAGATCAGACAGCTATCAGGGAGAGACACAGAGAGAGACAGGTAGTTATAGATCAGACAGCTATCAGGGAGAGACACAGAGAGACAGGTAGTTTATCAGACAGCTATCAGGGAGAGACACAGAGAGGCAGGTAGTTTATCAGACAGCTAGCTCCCTCACGACGCCAGGACAGCGGAGTCAATCACCACCTTCCGGAGACACCTGAAACCCCACCTCTTTAAGGAATACCTAGGATAGGATAAGTATTCCCTCTCACCCCCCCCTTTAAGATTTAGATGCACTATTGTTAAGTGACTGTTCCACTGGATGTCATAAGGTGAATGCACCAATTTGTAAGTCGCTCTGGATAAGAGCGTCTGCTAAATGACTTAAATGTAATGTAAATGTAAGCTATCAGGGAGAGACACAGAGAGACAGGTAGGTATAGATCAGACAGCTATCAGGGAGAGACACAGAGAGGCAGGTAGTTTATCAGACAGCTATCAGGGAGAGACACAGAGAGACAGGTAGTTATAGATCAGACAGCTATCAGGGAGAGACACAGAGAGGCAAGTTCAATTATATTCTAGTGCTGCAATACAGTATATAACAGAAATACTGAGCCTTTAGAAAACAGATTGTACCAAAATAATATGACTTTCAAGGGGGTTTGTGATTAACATCCAATGCAACAGACAAATAGATGGACAAAGGGGGGGAGGAGGATGAAGGGGAGGAGGTGGAAGAGGATGAAGACGAAGAAGAGGATGAAGAGGAAGAGGAGGAGGTGGAAGAAGTAGAAGAGGAGGTGAAAGAGGATGGAGGTGAAAGAAGAGGGGGAAGAGGAGGAGGGTAGAGGAGGAGGAGGAAGAGGAGGAGGGTAGAGGAGGAGGGGGAAGAGGAGGAGGGGGAAGAGGAGGAGGATAGAGGAGGAGGAGGAGGGTGAAGAAGAGGAGGGTAGAGGAGGAGGTGGAAGAGGAGGAGGGTAGAGGAGGAGGAGGGTAGAGGAGGAGGAGGGTAGAGGAAGAGGAAGGTAGAGGAGGAGAAAGAAGAGGAGAAGGTGGAAGAGGACCTACTTGTGGCTGGTATCCGGTGCAGGCCTGTAGGAGCATGGCTCAGTCACTTTGATCTGGAGAATGGGAGCTTCATAGTAGGCACTGGGCAGGAGCACCAGGTAGTCCTGGTTTTAAAAACAGACTCCACATCAATCACAAGGCATCCATTTAAATCATATACATGATGGCAAATGTCCTGTGTCGCAATGTATTATGCACTGGGCAATAACACCAAGTTGTCCTACAGGGAGGACGATGGACCTTACACAACAACAACAACATGGAGGACGATGGACCTTACACAACAACAACAACAACAACAACATGGAGGACGATGGACCTTACACAACAACAACAACAACAACATGGAGGACGATGGACCTTACACAACAACAACAACAACAACATGGAGGACGATGGACCTTACACAACAACAACATGGAGGACGATGGACCTTACACAACAACAACAACAACAACAACATGGAGGACGATGGACCTTACACAACAACAACATGGAGGACGATGGACATTACACAACAACAACATGGAGGACGATGGACCTTACACAACAACAACAACAACCACAACAACATGGAGGACGATGGACCTTACACAACAACAACATGGAGGACGATGGACATTACACAACAACAACAACAACATGGAGGACGATGGACATTACACAACAACAACAACAACAACATGGAGGACGATGGACCTTACACAACAACAACATGGAGGACGATGGACCTTACACAACAACAACATGGAGGACGATGGACATTACACAACAACAACAACATGGAGGACGATGGACATTACACAACAACAACATGGAGGACGCTGGACCTTACACAACAACAACATGGAGGACGATGGACCTTACACAACAACAACATGGAGGACGATGGACATTACACAACAACAACAACAACAACATGGAGGACGATGGACCTTACACAACAACAACAACAACAACATGGAGGACGATGGACATTACACAACAACAACAACAACATGGAGGACGATGGACATTACACAACAACAACAACAACAACATGGAGGACGATGGACATTACACAACAACAACATGGAGGACGATGGACATTACACAACAACAACATGGAGGACGCTGGACCTTACACAACAACAACATGGAGGACGATGGACCTTACACAACAACAACATGGAGGACGATGGACATTACACAACAACAACAACAACAACATGGAGGACGATGGACATTACACAACAACAACATGGAGGACGATGGACCTTACACAACAACAACAACAACAACATGGAGGACGATGGACATTACACAACAACAACAACAACAACATGGAGGACGATGGACATTACACAACAACAACAACAACAACATGGAGGACGATGGACATTACACAACAACAACATGGAGGACGATGGACATTACACAACAACAACAACAACAACATGGAGGACGATGGACATTACACAACAACAACATGGAGGACGATGGACCTTACACAACAACAACATGGAGGACGATGGACATTACACAACAACAACAACAACAACATGGAGGACGATGGACATTACACAACAACAACATGGAGGACGATGGACCTTACACAACAACAACAACAACAACATGGAGGACGATGGACATTACACAACAACAACAACAACAACATGGAGGACGATGGACATTACACAACAACAACAACAACAACAACATGGAGGACGATGGACATTACACAACAACAACATGGAGGACGATGGACATTACACAACAACAACAACAACAACATGGAGGACGATGGACATTACACAACAACAACATGGAGGACGATGGACCTTACACAACAACAACAACAACAACATGGAGGACGATGGACATTACACAACAACAACATGGAGGACGATGGACCTTACACAACAACAACAACAACAACATGGAGGACGATGGACATTACACAACAACAACATGGAGGACGATGGACATTACACAACAACAACAACAACATGGAGGACAATGGACATTACACAACAACAACATGGAGGACGATGGACCTTACACAACAACAACAACAACAACATGGAGGACGATGGACATTACACAACAACAACATGGAGGACAATGGACATTACACAACAACAACATGGAGGACGATGGACCTTACACAACAACAACATGGAGGACGATGGACCTTACACAACAACAACAACAACAACATGGAGGACGATGGACCTTACACAACAACAACAACAACAACATGGAGGACGATGGACATTACAACAACAACAACATGGAGGACGATGGACATTACACAACAACAACATGGAGGACGATGGACATTACACAACAACAACATGGAGGACGATGGACATTACACAACAACAACATGGAGGACGATGGACCTTACACAACAACAACAACAACAACATGGAGGACGATGGACATTACACAACAACAACAACAACCACAACAACATGGAGGACGATGGACATTACACAACAACAACATGGAGGACGATGGACATTACACAACAACAACATGGAGGACGATGGAC
Source organism: Oncorhynchus gorbuscha (assembly GCF_021184085.1). Classification (NCBI taxonomy): domain Eukaryota; kingdom Metazoa; phylum Chordata; class Actinopteri; order Salmoniformes; family Salmonidae; genus Oncorhynchus; species Oncorhynchus gorbuscha. The sequence continues at coordinate 219,795 of NW_025745437.1, forward strand.
CTTACACAACAACAACAACAACAACATGGAGGACGATGGACATTACACAACAACAACAACAACCACAACAACATGGAGGACGATGGACATTACACAACAACAACATGGAGGACGATGGACCTTACACAACAACAACATGGAGGACGATGGACATTACACAACAACAACAACAACAACATGGAGGACGATGGACATTACACAACAACAACAACAACAACAACAACAACATGGAGGACGATGGACCTTACACAACAACAACATGGAGGACGATGGACATTACACAACAACAACATGGAGGACGATGGACATTACACAACAACAACAACAACAACATGGAGGACGATGGACCTTACACAACAACAACATGGAGGACGATGGACATTACACAACAACAACATGGAGGACGATGGACCTTACACAACAACAACATGGAGGACGATGGACCTTACACAACAACAACAACAACAACAACATGGAGGACGATGGACCTTACACAACAACAACAACAACAACATGGAGGACGATGGACCTTACACAACAACAACAACAACAACATGGAGGACGATGGACATTACACAACAACAACATGGAGGACGATGGACATTACACAACAACAACAACATGGAGGACAATGGACCTTACACAACAACAACAACAACATGGAGGACGATGGACATTACACAACAACAACAACATGGAGGACGATGGACCTTACACAACAACAACATGGAGGACGATGGACCTTACACAACAACAACAACAACAACATGGAGGACGATGGACCTTACACAACAACAACAACAACAACATGGAGGACGATGGACCTTACACAACAACAACAACAACAACATGGAGGACGATGGACATTACACAACAACAACATGGAGGACGATGGACATTACACAACAACAACAACATGGAGGACGATGGACCTTACACAACAACAACAACAACAACATGGAGGACGATGGACATTACACAACAACAACATGGAGGACGATGGACATTACACAACAACAACAACATGGAGGACGATGGACCTTACACAACAACAACAACAACAACATGGAGGACGATGGACATTACACAACAACAACATGGAGGACGATGGACATTACACAACAACAACATGGAGGACGATGGACATTACACAACAACAACAACAACAACATGGAGGTGTAACCATATCTAATATATAGGCTAAATGTATAGGCTTCCCACCAGCAGTATGCCCTCAGCTTCGATGATTACCGTCCAGGTACCAGGGTTAAGGACGAATGGTTCTACAAAGTTATTCTGGGGCACATTGACGAAGGTAGGTTCTGAGCTGGGGGCAAACACAATCTGTTTGGACTGTTCTGAGCCTGGGAGAGGGAGAGAGGGGGAGAGAGAGAGAGAGAGAGAGAGAGAGAGAGAGAGAGAGAAGGGGAGGGAGAGGGAGAGAAGGAGATGGGGAGAGAGAGAGGGAGAGAGATAGATAGAGAGAGAGAGGGAGAGAGATAGATAGAGGGAGAGAGAGAGAGAGAGAGAGAGAGAGAGGGAGAGAGAAGGGAGAGAGAGAGAGAGGGAGAGAGAAGGAGAGAGAGAGGAGAGTGAGAGAGTTGAGAACAAGAGGAAGTGAGAGAGAGAGAGATGAGAAGAGAGAGTTAGAGATGCAGAAATGAATTGAGAGAGAGAGAGAGAGAGAGAGGAGAGAGAGAGAGAGAGATAGATAGAGAGAGAGAGAGATAGAGAGAGAGAGAGGGAGAGAGAGAAGGGGAGGAGAGAGAGAGAGAGAGAGAGAGAGAGGAGAGAGAGAGAGAGGGAGAGAGAGGGGAGGGGAGAGAGAGAGAGAGAGAGAGAGAGAAGGGGAGGGAGAGAGAGAGAAGGGAGAGGAGAGGGAGAGAGAAGGGGAGGAGAGAGAGAGAGAGAGGAGAGAGAAGGGGAGGGGAGAGAGAGAGAAGGGGAGAGAGAGAGAGAAGGGAGGGAGAGAGAGAGAAGGGGAGGGAGAGAGAGAGAGGGAGAGAGAAGGGGAGGGAGAGAGAGAGAAGGGGAGGGAGAGAGAGAGAGAGAGAGAGAGAGAGAGAGAGAGAGAGAGAGAGAGAGAGAGAGAGAGAGAGAGAGAGAGAGAGAGAGAGAGTTGAGAACAAGAGGAAGTGAGAGAGAGAGAGATGAGAACGAGAGGGAGTGAGTTAGAGATGCAGAAATGAATTGAATTCAATTAAATTCCAATCAAATAACAGTATAATGTAGAGTGGTTCAAAAGTGAATAGTGAATACATGGTGTTGTGAAAGGGAACATCTTTACTTGCCAAGAGAGGATAATATACATTTTAGACTGAAAACTACAATTTAGGTCCACAATGCACAACTAGTTTCAAAAAGCATACAGAAAGAGTGCAATCATATTCCAGTAATTCATCTCTACAAACAATTAGATGCTGTAATCAGGTCTGGTCATTTCTGATCAGCTGGTCTGTGAAACGTACCTTTCCGGCTCTTCTGATAGGCTGTTATTTTGCCATTGGAGACAGCAGCCTCAGAGTTTACATATCTGAGGATGAACCTCGTGAGGTAGACATCCACCTCACTCACGTGCACCGACAGTTTGACCGCGCTCTGAGGGACGAAGAGGGGGAGGAGGATGATGAAGAGGATGAGGAGGTAGAAGAGGATTAGGAGGTGGAAGACGAGGGAGGAGCAAGAAGAGGAGGGTAGGTGGAAGAAGTGGAGGAGGTGGCAATGGAGGTGGAGGAAGAGTGTAGAGGAGGAAGAGGAGGAGAGGGGTAGAAGAGGAGGATGAAGAGGAGAGGGTAGAGGAAGGGGAAGAGGTGTAAAGAAAATTATACGGTCTGCGTTAAAGACCCTGTGGTAGGATGAGAGTTTAGAGGACTCGGGGGGGGGGGGCGGTTCAGGGTTTCCAGTGCCTAAGAAACCGTTGACCAATGACAGGAAGTGCAACAACCGCCAATTCTAGACCACGCCTCTGCATGCCACTACCAGCTAATCACCAGCTGCCTCACACTCACACCCAGGTCACACTCACACCCAGGTCACACTCACACCCAGCCTCTCTATCCATGGGGAGAAGAGAGCGAGGGAAGAAGTTAAAGAAGAGCAGGGAGGAGAGGAGAAGAAAGGAGGGACTGGGAGAAGAAGGGTTAGGGCAGCATCACAAATGACCTATTCCCTATATAGTGCACTAAATAGGGAATAGGGTGCCATTTTGGGTTGAAGCCTAGGATACCACTGAGTCCGACACTTACAGTTGCCACACGTGGAGTTATTCCCATCTTCCAGGATACACACCCTGCCCATCATGTCCAGGCCACCGCGGTTCACATAGTGCAAGACTATTTGAAACAGGTCCGGAGAGCTAACCGAGACTTGAACCACCACCTTAGACTGGCGGGAGGGCATGGAGAGAAATGGAGAGGTAGGGGGGGAAGGGAGGAAGGAGGGGGGATGGAGAGGAGGGGAGAGGAGGAAGGGAAGAGGGAGTGGAGCAAGGATGGAGGAGGAGAAGGGATGGAGAGAGGAGGGAGGGGAGAGGGAGTGGAGGAAGGATGGAGGAGGTGAAGGGATGGAGAGGAGGAGAGAGGGAAGGGAGATGAGGGTGGAGGGAGGGGGAGAAGGGATAAGAGGAGGGGAGAGGAGGGAGGAGAGATGGAGAGGAGGAAGGAGGAGGAGAAGGGATGGAGAGAGGAGGGAGGGGAGAGGGAGAGGAGGAAGGAAGGAGGGGGAGAAGGGATGGAGAGGAGGAGAGAGGGAAGGGAGATGAGGGTGGAAGGGGAGATGAGGAAGGAGGGAGGGGGAGGGAGGGAGGGGGAGAAGGGATAAGAGGAGGGGACAGGAGAGAGGGGAGATGGAGAGGAGGATGGAGGAGGCGAAGGGATGGAGAGGAGGGAGAGGAGGGAAAGGGAGGATGGAGGAGGAGGGATGGAGAGGGGAGATGAGGGGATGAGGGAGGAAGGTGAGGAAGGAAGGTGGGTACAGGAGAGAGGGAAGGGAGATGAGGAAGGAAAGGGAGATGAGGAAGGAAGGTGGGTAAAGGAGAGAGGGAAGGGAGATGAGGAAGGAAGGTGGTACAGGAGAGAGGGAAGGGAGATGAGGGAGGAAAGGGAGATGAGGAAGATGGGTACAGGAGAGAGGGAAGGGAGATGAGGAAGAAAAGGGAGATGAGGAAGGAAGGTGGGTACAGGAGAGAGGGAAGGGAGATGAGGAAGGAAAGGGAGATGAGGAAGGAAGGTGGGTACAGGAGAGAGGGCAGGGAGATGAGGAAGGAAAGGGAGATGAGGAAGGTGGGTACAGGAGAGAGGGAAGGGAGATGAGGGTGGGAAGGGAGATGAGGAAGGAAGGTGGGTACAGGAGAGAGGGAAGGGAGATGAGGAAGGAAAGGGAGATGAGGAAGGAAGGTGGGTACAGGAGAGAGGGAAGGGAGATGAGGAAGGAAAGGGAGATGAGGAAGGAAGGTGGGTACAGGAGAGAGGGAAGGGAGATGAGGAAGGAAGGTGGTACAGGAGAGAGGGAAGGGAGATGAGGAAGGAAGGTGGGTACAGGAGAGAGGGAAGGGAGATGAGGAAGGAAAGGGAGATGAGGGAGGAAGGTGGGTACAGGAGAGAGGGAAGGGAGATGAGGAAGGAAAGGGAGATGAGGAAGGAAGGTGGGTACAGGAGAGAGGGAAGGGAGATGAGGAAGGAAGGTGGTACAGGAGAGAGGGAAGGGAAATGAGGGAGGAAAGGGAGATGAGGAAGGTGGGTACAGGAGAGAGGGAAGGGAGATGAGGAAGGAAAGGGAGATGAGGAAGGTGGGTACAGGAGAGAGGGAAGGGAGATGAGGGAGGAAAGGGAGATGAGGAAGGTGGGTACAGGAGAGAGGGAAGGGAGATGAGGAAGGAAGGTGGTACAGGAGAGAGGGAAGGGAGATGGGGGAGGAAAGGGAGATGAGGAAGGTGGGTTCAGGAGAGAGGGAAGGGAGATGAGGAAGGAAAGGGGATGAGGAAGGAAGGTGGGTACAGGAGAGAGGGAAGGGAGATGAGGAAGGAAAGGGAGATGAGGAAGGAAGGTGGGTACAGAAGAGAGGGAAGGGAGATGAGGAAGGAAAGGGAGATGAGGGAGGAAAGGGAGATGAGGAAGGTGGGTACAGGAGAGAGGGAAGGGAGATGAGGGTGGGAAGGGAGATGAGGAAGGAAGGTGGGTACAGGAGAGAGGGAAGGGAGATGAGGAAGGAAAGGGAGATGAGGGAGGAAGGTGGGTACAGGAGAGAGGGAAGGGAGGTGAGGAAGGAAAGGGAGATGAGGAAGGAAGGTGGGTACAGGAGAGAGGGAAGGCAGATGAGGAAGGAAAGGGAGATGAGGGAGGAAGGTGGGTACAGGAGAGAGGGAAGGGAGATGAGGAAGGAAAGGGAGATGAGGAAGGAAGGTGGGTACAGGAGAGAGGGAAGGGAGATGAGGAAGGAAAGGGAGATGAGGAAGGAAGGTGGGTACAGGAGAGAGGGATCGAACAGGGACAAAGCAGGGAGGGAAGGCCACTCCTTAATTCCAATAACACCACCACCACTGCAGCCAAAGCCAACCAGTCCAGCACCATAGAGATGGGAAGAGGGCGAACATCCTATCTTTGCCATTGACCACTTTATGTGACAGCACGGGCAGCGCTGTTGAGGGCTCTCCATTTTAAAGTAGATAATTTCTTCTCGCTTCTTTTCTACTGCCATCTGCAGTGCTAGAATGTTTTATCAGAAATGTAATTTACTGGCTAACGCTGTGTACACAAATGGACGGAATATATTTTATCCTACGTCCTTTACTCGCAGTCTTGCCCCGCTACTGGTTGGATAAGTGTAGTGTTTATAAGAAGGAGGGCAGCCGGCCTCTCGTCAGAGATCACATTTATTTTGGGGAGATATTTGGGAAATATTCCAGTTTCATTCAAGACAGAATAAACATGTTGTTTCAGGTGATAATAAAACATGTTTTGTTTAGTTACATTTGTCTCAATTTGTTTCTGTCACGTTCTGACCTTTATTTCTGTTTTCTTTGTCATTATTTAGTATGGTCAGGGCGTGAGTTGGGGTGGGCAGTCTATGTTTGTTTTTCTATGATTTTGGTGATTTCTATGTTTCGGCCAAGTATGGTTCTCAATCAGAGGCAGGTGTCATTAGATGTCTCTGATTGAGAATCATACTTAGGTAGCCTGGGTTGCACTGTTTGTTTGTGGGTGATTGTCTATGTTAGTTGCTTGTGTTCAGCACAGGTCTCATTATAGCGACATATATATTATATATATATTATTACATATATTATTCGTTTATTGTTTTGTATAGTTTTGTATTCAGTGTTCAGTGCTTTCTTTTATGTAAAAAAATAAACGTTATTATTTAAAATTAAATTAATTAAATTATTTAAAAACACCACGCTGCGCTTTGGTTTGCTTCTTACGACGATCATGACAGTTTCTCGAAGTTTATTGCAAAAGTCAAGCTAGCTTACGCAGAGCAGTTAATGTTTGCAAGCTAGCTTACGCAGAGCAGTTAATGTTTGCAAGCTAGCTTACGCAGAGCAGTTAATGTTTGCAAGCTAGCTTACGCAGAGCAGTTAATGTTTGCAAGCTAGCTTACGCAGAGCAGTTAATGTTTGCAAGCTAGCTTACGCAGAGCAGTTAATGTTTGCAAGCTAGCTTACGCAGAGCAGTTAATGTTTGCAAGCTAGCTTACGCAGAGCAGTTAATGTTTGCAAGCTAGCTTACGCAGAGCAGTTAATGTTTGCAAGCTAGCTTACGCAGAGCAGTTAATGTTTGCAAGCTAGCTTACGCAGAGCAGTTAATGTTTGCAAGCTAGCTTACGCAGAGCAGTTAATGTTTGCAAGCTAGCTTACGCAGAGCAGTTAATGTTTGCAAGCTAGCTTACGCAGAGCAGTTAATGTTTGCAAGCTAGCTTACGCAGAGCAGTTAATGTTTGCAAGCTAGCGAAAAGCTAGGCTAGGTGGAAGATACTGAAGCAACACCTAATAATTATCATCATAAACAAACGTCATTACCATCACAAACTTTTCCGAATTCAAACGGGAGGCAACAGTCATATAATATTGACCTCCAATGTTATAATATTCAACATTCCTATTAAAATAGTACTAATTCATAGTACCTCATTCTGTGGTTAGGTAACTTCCTGTTATATTGACAGAGTCTGGCCGGACTGTGGTTAGGTAACTTCCTGTTATATTGACAGAGTCTGACCGGACTGTGGTTAGGTAACTTCCTGTTCTATTGACAGAGTCTGGCAGGAGGTAACTTCCTGTTCTATTGACAGTCTGGCAGGACTGTGGTTAGGTAACTTCCTGTTCTGTTCTATTGACAGTCTGGCAGGACTGTGGTTGACTGTTCTATTGAGTCTGGCAGGACTGTGGTTAGGTAACTTCCTGTTCTATTGACAGTCTGGCAGGACTGTGGTTAGGTAACTTCCTGTTATATTGACAGAGTCTGGCAGGACTGTGGTTAGGTAACTTCCTGTTCTATTGACAGAGTCTGGCAGGACTGTGGTTAGGTAACTTCCTGTTCTATTGACAGAGTCTGGCAGGACTGTGGTTAGGTAACTTCCTGTTCTATTGACAGAGTCTGGCAGGACTGTGGTTAGGTAACTTCCTGTTATATTGACAGACTCTGGCCGGACTGTGGTTAGGTAACTTCCTGTTCTATTGACAGTCTGGCAGGACTGTGGTTAGGTAACTTCCTGTTCTATTGACAGACTCTGGCCGGACTGTGGTTAGGTAACTTCCTGTTCTATTGACAGTCTGGCAGGACTCTGGTTGGGTAACTTCCTGTTCTATTGACAGTCTGCCAGGACTCTGGTTAGGTAACTTCCTAATTCTTTTGACGGACTGAATATGACGCAGAGTTTGAAAAATTCCTACAAAATGCCACTCCGTTGCGAATGGTCCCCATTGAAATGAATGACATCTGGCGTAACTCAACAGACTGCAAAGTTAGGATGGATGTGTAGGGGTCGTAATTCCTTCTGCTGACCTGGATGTAATTCTGTGATACTTCCTTAATCCATAGGAAGTCCCGCCCAGTTGGCTACTTTAAAAATGGTGAAATCCCTCAATGGTGCTGCCCATTTTAAAACAGGACCAAGTGTGCCCTCTATCCATCTCTATGCCGAGCACACCCGCCACCCACGCCACTCACCCACGCCACTCACCCACCTACACCACTCACCCACCCACTCAATAAAACACACTAGTAGACCCTCAATACAAACACGCTAGTAGACCCTCAATACAAACACGCTAGTAGACCCTCAATACAAACAAGACCCTCAATACAAACACGCTAGTAGACCCTCAATACAAACACGCTAGTAGACCCTCAATACAAACACTAGTAGACCCTCAATACAAACACGCTATAGACCCTCAATACAAACACGCTAGTAGACCCTCAATACAAACACGCTAGTAGACCCTCAATACAAACACGCTAGTAGACCCTCAATACAAACACGCTAGTAGACCCTCAATACAAACACGCTAGTAGACCCTCAATACAAACACGCTAGTAGACCCTCAATACAAACACGCTAGTAGACCCTCAATACAAACACGCTAGTAGACCCTCAATACAAACACACTAGTAGACCCTCAATACAAACACACTAGTAGACCCTCAATACAAACACACTAGTAGACCCTCAATACAAACACGCTAGTAGACCCTCAATACAAACACGCTAGTAGACCCTCAATACAAACACGCTAGTAGACCCTCAATACAAAACACGCTAGTAGACCCTCAATACAAACACGCTAGTAGACCCTCAATACAAACACGCTAGTAGACCCTCAATACAAACACGCTAGCTTCAGCCATCATAAACTCAATACAAACACGCTAGCTTCAGCCATCATAAACTCAATACAAACACGCTAGCTTCAGCCATCATAAACTCAATACAAACACGCTAGCTTCAGCCATCATAAACTCAATACAAACACGCTAGCTTCAGCCATCATAAACTCAATACAAACACGCTAGCTTCAGCCATCATTCACTCAAGCATAAAGCAAGCTGGGATACTATAGATAAACCACAGACCTATTGGATCTTCTTCACAGAGGAGAATAAGTTATGGTTTGCACATGCAGGGGTAGAATGACTTCTCGACCAACAATGATAATACATCTTGTATAGACATTTCATTATCTTAGACTTCAATATAACACGGATCCACTAAGATAATACCAAGGATTTATATAGTAAGGACTAAGATAATACCAAGGATTTATATAGTAAGGACTAAGATAATACCAAGGATTTATATAGTAAGGACTAAGATAATACCAAGGATTTATATAGTAAGGACTAAGATAATACCAAGGATTTATAGTAAGGACTAAGATAATAGTAAGGACTAAGATAATACCAAGGATTTATATAGTAAGGACTAAGATAATACCAAGGATTTATATAGTAAGGACTAAGATAATACCAAGGATTTATATAGTAAGGACTAAGGATTTATATAGTAAGGACTAAGATAATACCAAGGATGTATATAGTAAGGACTAAGATAATACCAAGGATTTATATAGTAAGGACTAAGATAATACCAAGGATTTATATAGTAAGGACTAAGATAATACCAAGGATTTATATAGTAAGGACTAAGATAATACCAAGGATTTATATAGTAAGGACTAAGATAATACCAAGGATTTATATAGTAAGGACTAAGATAATACCAAGGATTTATATAGTAAGGACTAAGATAATACCAAGGATTTTATATAGGACTAAGATAATACAAGGATTTATATTCTAAGATCCCAAGGATTTATATAGTAAGGAGATTAAGGTTACTGCTATTGTTTACACAACTATAAAAAAACATAATTTGTTAACATACAATAGCTGCATGCCCAGAGTGAGACCTAAGGCAATAGAAGGATTTATATAGCAAGGACATATATAGGAGTCCTATACACATATATCTAGTACTGGCCCAGTGTGTGGGTTGAGTGTAGAGCCATTGAGTTACACTGTACACTCAGAGGACAGTTTATTAGGTACATATAGTAATGGGTTAGACCCCTCTTTGCCTCCAGAATAGCCTGAATTCTTCGGGGCATGGGATTCTACAAGTTGTAAGGAAACGTTCAAACGGTGATCGATTGGTATCAAATCAAAATAAATCAAATCCAATTTTATTTGTCACATACACATGGTTAGCAGATGTTAATGCGAGTGTAGCGAAATGCTTGTGCTTCTAGTTCCGACAATGCAGTAATAACCAACAAGTAATCTAGCTAACAATTCCACAACTACTACCTTATAGACACAAGTGTAAGGGGATAAGAATAGGGGACCTAACGTGTGCCAGGGAAACATTCTCCACACCATTACACCACCAGCCTGTACCGTTGACACCAGGCAGGATGGGGGCCATGGACTCATACTGCTTACGCCAAATCATGACTCTGCCATCAGCATGACGCAACAGGAACCCGAGATTTTGTCGTACCAGGCAATGTTTAACCACCTTTAATTGTCTAGTGTTGGTGATCTCGTTCCCCAGGAGGCCGGCTGTTTCTCCGATACTGGATCCGGTCAGCCCGGCATCGACGATCATCCCACACTCAGTCGCTTAGGTCACTAGTTTGACCCATTGTAATGTTCAATCAAACACGGTAATTGGATGCCGGTCTACCTGTTTTATATAACAAGCCACGGAACCATTTTCGTGAACGGAGTGGTGTACCTAATAAACTGGCCACCGAGTGTATTTAGGCTATATATACACACACTATCTATTACTATAGAGTACATGTCTCGGTTAGAGAAGACTAACCTGTATTAGGGACATCTGAGCGTACCCTCTCCAGCTGAACCTTTCAAATTCCGCGGGGTTATAGCCGAAACGCACCGGCCGCCCGTCCAGCGTGGTACCCTCCTCTATCTCAAACTTCAGGTGGTGCAGGTCTGGAAAGTAGTGGTCCGGACGAGGCCTGGGATGAAGGAGGAAGGAACACTGGTTTTAATAATCCGGCCTTTAAAATAAGATTCTGTCCTCAGCTGGATACTGTTTCTCAAGGAGTTGAGTTAAAACAGCCATCTGGGAAAAAAAGTGTTTGGGACCATGTTTTTATTTTGTTTGTGTGATGCAAAGTGAATGTTTTTACACCGGTTTTCAGTCACCTGTTACACTTGGGTCCCTCTACGTTGGGTCTGCAGCGACATCTCCCGTTCCTCTCCCCACAGGACTGCCCCACTGATCCTCCAATGTCACACTGACAGCCTGCAACACACACACCAACACATCTAGATATACTGCAGTACAACCTGCAACACACACACCAACACATCTAGATATACTGCAGTACAACCTGCAACACACACACCAACACATCTAGAGATCATGATACAGCCTGCAACACACACACCAACACATCTAGATATACTGCAGTACAACCTGCAACACACACACCAACACATCTAGATATACTGCAGTTCAAACCTGCAACTGACACACCAACACATCTAGATATTCTGTACCCTGAACAGGCAGTTAACACATCTAGATTACCAGTACAACCTGCAACACACACCAACACATCTAGATATACTGTACAACCTGCAACACACACACCAACACATCTAGATATACTGCAGTACAAAAATAAATAAACCAAAAATCTAGATATACTGCAGTACAACCTGCAACACACACACCAACACATCTGATGTACTGCAGTACAACCTGCAACACACACACCAACACATCTAGAGATATGACTGCAGTACAACCTACAACACACACATCAACACATCTAGATATACTGCAGTACAACCTACACCAACACATCTAGAGATCCTGATAGACTGCAGTACAACCTGCAACACACACACCAACACATCTAGAGATCATGATATACTGCTGTAAACAAATATCACATAATTTATCACATAACTTAATTCCTCGTACAACAGACCAGTGTTATTTAGCAGAGGAGATTTAGAATCACACTCTTGATGTGGAATAAAACTCTACGGAAGTAGCCTTTCTTGAGACATGTAAAAGCCCAAATGTTGCCCTGGAACCAAGAGGATGTCCTCTTGATCCAATGGTTAAGATGACTGGTTCCGAATGGTTCCGACTGGTTGAATGGTTCCGACTGGTTCCGAACGAATGGTTCCGACCGACTGGTTCCATGAGGCTTACCTTGACAGCCGAAGAAGCTGTCACTCTGCAGGTTGAAGAATCCATCTTTACACACAGAGCAGGTGCCACCGCACGCATTGGGCTTACAGGGACACTGGCCATTACTCTGAAACACAGAAACAGAGAGGAGATGTTGTCCATATATTATTATCATTATTATTATTATTATTTTTATTATATTATTATTATTATTATTTATTATAATTTTGTATTTTTATTTTATTTTTTATTATTATTATAATTATAATTATTATTTGTATAATTATTATCATTTTTATAATTATTATTTGTATAATTATTATCTTTTTTTATAATTATTTTTATAATTATTATTTTTTAAATTATTTTATTATTTCTATAATTATAATATTTTTTTATCATTATTTTATTATTATTATTGTTACTATTGTTATAATTATTATAATAATAATTATTTTTAGTATTATTATTATTTTTATAATTATTATTATTTTTTATAATTATTATTCTAATTATTATTCTAATTATTACACTAGTAGTGCTAGCCAGTGTTATTTTCTATGTCCATTCCAAAGAGTATTGAATCACTGAGAAAACCCCATCTTTACTGCTAAACCATATTATTAGCTAAAGTACTGTACGTCCATGTTGTTATTAACAAGCCCACTTCTCACCTGAGCACACTCTGCCACACCACCCATTGTCCCTTCAACGTTGCATTCACAGTCTGAGAGAAGGAGGAACACACGGAACATTCATTTCACTACTGGGCTGTCATAGGAATATGAACCTCACAATAGCCAACACAATGCCTCCTTTTGATGACATTTAAAGCAGGGGCGGGCAATTCCAGTCCTCGAAGGGCCTGATTGGTGTCACAGTTTTGCCCCCAGCACCCAGCAAACACACCTGACTCCAATAATCACCTAATCACAATCTTTAGTTTAAAATGCAATTTGCTTAATCAGCTGTGTTTGTTGGGGATGAAGAGACAGTGTGAAACCAATCAGGCGCTCGAGGACTGAAGTTGCCCATCCCTGAAGGGTAAAGTTGTGTCTTACTGGAGCACCCATAGACGGTGTCAGGTGACAGGTTCCAGAACAGGGGTTTACACCTGTCACAGGCCACTCCCTCCACATAGAGAAGACACTCACAGGAGCCAACGGTTGGCAGGACCTCGTTCTGTACAGAACCGGCTGGGTTACATGTGTCAGCTGCAGAGCAGGAAGAAACAAATAGCAAATAGTTTAGTAAAATACAGTAAACAAAATAGTTTAGTAAAATACAGTAAACAAATAGTAAAATACAGTTAGTAAAATACAGTAAACAAATAGTTTAGTAAAATACAGTCAACAAATAGTTTAGTAAAATACAGGAAACAAATAGTTTAGTAAAATACAGGAAACAAATAGTTTAGTAAAATACAGGAAACAAATAGTTTAGTAAAATACAGTAAACAAATAGTTTAGTAAAATACAGGAAACAGTCAACAAATAGAAACAAATAGTTTAGTAAAATACAGGAAACAAATAAACAAAGTTTTTAGTAAAAATACAGGAAACAAATAGTTTAGTAAAAATACAGGAAACAAATAGTTTAGTAAAATACAGGAAACAAATAGTTTAGTAAAATACAGTAAACAAATAGTTTAGTAAACTACGGGAAGCAAATAGTTAAGTAAAATAGTCATTATTTTATCTTTCCTTATAGATGGACAATGGACTGGGAGATACAAATCAAACCAAATTGTATTTGTCACATGCGCCGAATACAACAACAACCTTACAGTGAAATTCTTCCTTACAAGCCCTTAACTAATAATGCTGTTGGAAGAAAATAGAGTTCAAAAAATATACAGGGTGTTACGGTACAGAGTCAATGTGGAGGCTATATACAGGGTGTTACCAGTACAGAGTCAATGGGGAGGCTATAGACAGGGTGTTACGGTACAGAGTCAATGTGGAGGCTATATACAGGGTGTTACGGTACAGAGTCAATGTGGAGGCTATATACAGGGTGTTACGGTACAGAGTCAATGTGGAGGCTATATACAGGGTGTTACGGTACAGAGTCAATGTGGAGGCTATATACAGGGTGTTACGGTACAGAGTCAATGTGGAGGCTATATACAGGGTGTTACTGGTACAGAGTCATGAGGAGGCTATATACAGGGTATTACGGTACAGAGTCAATGTGGAGGCTATATACAGGGTGTTACGGTACAGAGTCAATGTGGAGGCTATATACAGGGTGTTACGGTACAGAGTCAATGAGGAGGCTATACAGGGGTTACGGTACAGAGTCAATGTGGAGGCTATATACAGGGTATTACGGTACAGAGTCAATGTGGAGGCTAAATACAGGGTGTTACGGTACAGAGTCAATGTGGAGGCTATATACAGGGGGTACTGGTACAGAGTCAATGTGGAGGCTATATACAGGGGTACCGGTACAGAGTCAATGTGGAGGCTCTATACAGGGGTACGGTACAGAGTCAATGTGGAGGCTATATACAGGGGTTACGGTACAGAGTCAATGTGGAGGCTATATACAGGGGGTACCGGTACAGAGTCAATGTGGAGGCTATATACAGGGGGTACCGGTACAGAGTCAATGTGGAGGATATATACAGGGGGTACCGGTAGAGAGTCAATGTGGAGGCTATATACAGGGGGTACCGGTACAGAGTCAATGTGGAGGCTATATACAGGGGGTACCGGTACAGAGTCAATGTGGAGGCTATATATAGGGGGTACCGGTACAGAGTCAATGTGGAGACTATATACAGGGTGTTACGGTACAGAGTCAATGTGGAGGCTATATATAGGGGGTACTGGTACAGAGTCAATGTGGAGACTATATACAGGGGGTACCGGTACAGAGTCAATGTGGAGGCTATATATAGGGGGTACCGGTACAGAGTCAATGTGGAGGATATATACAGGGGGTACCAGTACAGAGTCAATGTGGAGGCTATATACAGGGTGTTACGGTACAGAGTCAATGTGGAGGCTATATACAGGGTGTTACGGTACAGAGTCAATGTGGAGGCTATATACAGGGGGTACTGGTACAGAGTCAATGTGGAGGCTATATACAGGGGGTACCGGTACAGAGTCAATGTGGAGGCTATATTAAGGGGTACCAGTACAGAGTCAATGTGGAGGCTATATACAGGGGGTACCAGTACAGAGTCAATGTGGAGGCTATATACAGGGGGTACCGGAACAGAGTCAATGTGGAGGCTATACAAAGGTTGAGATCGAAATCGAGATGGATATTGAATGTACAGTATGTGTGTATTATATGAGCAAAGGGACTGAATTAATTTGTCATTGAGGGATGATAAAGCTCTATTGATTGATTAATTGATTGATTGATTGAATGACGAAGTCCATAGGAGGTCACCTACCTTGGCAGAGAGGGAATCCGTGGAGGTTCCAGAGCTGCAGGTGTCACAGAGTCTGTCCCAGGCTACGTTGGGTAGACAGGTCACACTGACCACTCACCTGGTCACAGCTACTGAACCTGGAGCCCTCAATTGAGCAATGACAAGCTGAGGGACGGTACAGAGTCAAGAGATATTAACACATTAGCATAGTAGCTGGGGAGACAGGAGAGAGAAGAGGGAGTTAGCCAGCTAGCATTTAGCGAGATTCAGACTTGAATTTAGTGACAGATTAGACAGGGTAATAAACACATAACAACATGACAGATTAGACAGGGTAATAAACACATAACAACATGACAGATTAGACAGGGTAATAAGCACATAACAACATGACAGATTAGACAGGGTAATAAACACATGACAGATTAGACAGGATAATAAACACATAACAACATGACAGATTAGACAGGGTAATAAACACATAACAACATGACAGATTAGACAGGGTAATAAACACATAACAACATGACAGATTAGACAGGGTAATAAACACATAACAACATGACAGATTAGACAGGGTAATAAACACATAACAACATGACAGATTAGACAGGGTTATAAGCACATAACAACATGACAGATTAGACAGGAGTAATAAACACATGACAGATTAGACAGGATAATAAACACATAACAACATGACAGATTAGACAGGGTAATAAACAGGCATAACAACATGACAGATTAGACAGGGTCAATAAACACATAACAACATGACAGATTAGACAGGGGGTAACAGAAATGTGGAGGCTATAACAACATGACAGATTAGACAGGGGTAATAAACACATAACAACATGACAGATTAGACAGGGTAATAAACACATAACAACATGACAGATTAGACAGGGTAATGTGGAGGCTATAGGGGTAAACACATAACAACATGACAGATTAGACAGGGTAATAAACACATAACAACATGACAGATTATACAGGGTACAATAAATACATAACAACATGACAGATCAAGTGGAGGCTATATACAGGGGTATAACAACATGACAGATTAGACAGGGTACCGGTACAGAGTCACATGACAGATTAGACAGGGTAATAAACAATGTGGACATAACAACATGACAGATTAGACAGGGTAATAAACACATAACAACATGACAGATTAGACAGGGGGTAATAAAGTCAATGACAGATTAGCCAGGGGGAAATAAACATATAACAACATGACAGATCAATGTGGAGGATAATAAATACATGACAGATTAGTGGAGGCTAATAAATACATAACAACATGACAGATTAGACAGGGGTAATAAATACATAAGTCAACATGACAGATTAGACAGGGTAATAAACACATAACAACATGACAGATTAGACAGGGTAATAAATACATAACAACATGAGTCAATTAGCCAGGAAATAAACATATAACAACATGACAGATATCAATGTGGAGGCTATGTTGAGATCGAAATCGAGAGATATTGAACAGTATGTGGTATTATATGAGCAAAGGGACTGAATTAATTTGTCATTGACAGATTAGACAGGGTATTGATTAAATTGATTAACAATTGATTGATTGAATGACCAAGGAAATAAGGTCACCTATAACAACATGACAGATTCCAGACAGGATAATAAATACATGACAGACCACTCACCTGGTAATAAATACATCAACAACATGACAAGATTAGGGACAGAGATATTAAATACATAACAACATGACAGATTAGACAGGGTAATTTAAATACATAACAACATGACAGATTAGCCAGGGAAATAAACATATAACAACATGACAGATTAGACAGGATAATAAATACATGACAGATTAGACAGGGTAATAAACACATAACAACATGACAGATTAGACAGGGAAATAAACATATAACAACATGACAGATTAGACAGGATAAAAATACAGATTAGACAGATTAGACAGGGTAATAAATACATACAACGCAGACGGCCGCCCATCTTTTAACAAAGTACCTTGGATATATTTAGTTTTAGATATTGAAGCAATCTGATTTTAACAACCAATCAGGCTTTGAGATGTCGTCTGAACTCGGACAACTTACGCGTGCAGCTGGGGAAGCCGTAGAAACCAGGAGCACACTGGTCACAGGCGGTGCCGCTGTAGTTGGGTCTGCAGTGGCAGTGGCCCGACACACTGCAGCTGGAGCCCAGGGAGGTGTGAGGATCACAGGTGCACACTGGGTAAACAGGAAGTAACAACATTAGATAGTGGCTGTGTTCTGCTATGTCGCTAATAACCAACTGAGCAGACTGACCAGTCGACAAATAATGAACCTTGGCAGTTGGGGTAGGAGTGTGTAATTGAGGTGTGTGTAGTTGGGGTGTGTGTAGTTGATGAGCGTGGTGTGTGGTCCTGTGTGTAGTTGGGGTGTGTGTAGTTGGGGTGGTGTGTTGAGGTGTGTGTAGTTACGGTGTGTAGTGGGAGTGTGGTCCTGTCAGCTGTCAGTACCTTGTTGCAGTTGGGGTGTGTGTAGTTGAGGTGTGTGTAGTTACGGTGTGTGTAGTTGGGGTGTGTGTAGTTGAGGTGTGTAGTTAGTTAGTTGGGGTGTGTAGTTGGGGTGTGTAGTTTCGGTGTGTGTAGTGTGTGTGTGTAGTGTGTGTGGTCAGCTGTCAGTACCTTGGCAGTTGGGGTAGGAGTGGAAGCCTGATCTACACTGCTCACATCGCGGTCCCTGGAACTCTGGACGACACACACACCGTCCAGACCAATCACAGCCCTCTGGGAGGGAACCCACGCTGCTGCAGCCACACACTGACGGAGAGGAAAGACCAACAGAGTTTGTGTGACAACATTTATGAACTTTTATTGTAATTCCAAAACAGAATTAATTCCAGAAACAATTCACTCAACAGGCAAGCGGTCCTGAGTCAGTATTGAGCTGTATATCAGTATTGAGCTGTATATCCATAGTCCTGTCTGTATATCAGTATTGAGCTGTATATCAGTATGAGTATTGATCCTGTGTGTTGTATATCCATGGTCCTGTGTGTTGTGTCAGTATTGAGCTGTATATCAGTATTGAGCTGTATATCAGTATTGAGCTGTATATCCATGGTCCTGTCTGTTGTGTCAGTATTGAGCTATATATCAGTATTGAGCTGTATATCCATGGTCCTGTCTGTTGTGTCAGTATTGAGCTGTATATCCATGGTCCTGTCGTGTCAGTATTGAGCTGTATATCAGTATTGAGCTGTATATCCATGGTCCTGTCTGTTGTGTCAGTATTGAGCTGTATATCCATGGTCCTGTCAGTATGTGATATTGAGCTGTATATCAGTATTGAGCTCTATATCAGTATTGAGCTGTATATCAGCATCTGAGCTGTATATCCATGGTCCTGTCTGTATATCAGTATTGAGCTGTATATCCGTGGTCCTGTCCGTATATCGATATTGAGCTGTATATCAGTATTGAGCTGTATATCAGTGGTCCTGAGCTGTATATCAGTATTGAGCTGTATATCCATGGTCCTGGTCCTGTCTGTATATCGGTATTGAGCTGTATATCCATGGTCCTGTCTGTCCTGTCTGTATATCAGTATTGAGCTGTATATCCATGGTCCTGTCTGTATATCAGTATTGAGCTCTATATCCATGGTCCTGGTCCTGTCTGCTGTATATCGGTATTGAGCTGTATATCCATGGTCCTGTCTGTATATCAATATTGAGCTGTATATCCATGGTCCTGTCTGTATATCAGTATTGAGCTGTATATCCATGGTCCTGTCTGTATATCGGTAGTGAGCTGTATATCAGTATTGAGCTGTATATCAAATATAATAATAATATAATAATAATAATAATAATAATAAATAATAATATAATAATAATATAATAATAATAATAATAATAATAATAATATAATAATAATAATAATAATAATAATAATAATAATATAATAATAATAATATAATAATATAATAATATAATAATAATATAATAATAATAATAATATAATAATAATAATAATAATATAATAATAAATAATAATAATATAATAATAATAATAATAATAATAATAATAATATATTGAGCTGTTTATCCATGGTACAGTCATGTGTGCATACATTGTCATGGGTGGTCCCGGGAATTGAACCCACTAGCTGTATATCAGTATTGAGCTGTATATCAGTATTGAGCTGTATATCCATGGTCCTGTCTGTATATCAGTATTGAGCTGTATATCAGTATTGAGCTGTATATCCATGGTCCTGTCTGTTGTGTCAGTATTGAGCTGTATATCCATGGTCCTGTCGTGTCAGTATTGAGCTGTATATCAGTATTGAGCTGTATATCAGTATTGAGCTGTATATCAGCATTGAGCTGTATATCCATGGTCTTGTCTGTATATCAGTATTGAGCTGTATATCAGTATTGAGCTGTATATCAGTATTGAGCTGTATATCCATGGTCCTGTCTGTATATCAGTATTGAGCTGTATATCCATGGTCCTGTCTGTATATCAGTATTGAGCTGTATATCCATGGTCCTGTCTGCTATATCAGTATTGAGCTGTATATCAGTATTGAGCTGTATATCCATGGTCCTGTCTGTATATCGGTAGTGGAGCTGTATATCAGTATTGAGCTGTATATCAGTATTGAGCTGTTTATCCATGTATATCCATGGTCCTGTCTGTATATCGGTATTGAGCTGTATATCCGTGGTCCTGTCCGTATATCAGTATTGAGCTGTATATCATGGTATTGAGCTGTATATCAGTATTGAGCTGTATATTCATGGTCCTGTCTGTATATCAGTATTGAGCTGTATATCCATGGTCCTGTCTGTATAGTATTGAGCTGTATATCCATGGTCTTGTCTGTATATCGGTATTGAGCTGTATATCCATGGTCCTGTCTGTATATCAGTATTGAGCTGTATATCAGTATTGAGCTGTATATCAGTATTGAGCTGTATATCCATGGTCCTGTCTGTATATCGGTATTGAGCTGTATATCCATGGTCCTGTCTGTATATCAGTATTGAGCTGTATATCCATGGTCCTGTCTGTATATCGGTATTGAGCTGTATATCAGTATTGAGCTGTATATCCATGGTCCTGTCTGTATATCGGTATTGAGCTGTATATCAGTATTGAGCTGTATATCCATTGAGCTGTTTATCCATGTATATCCATGGTCCTGTCTGTATATCGGTATTGAGCTGTATATCCGTGGTCCTGTCTGTATATCGGTATTGAGCTGTATATCAGTATTGAGCTGTATATCCATGGTCCTGTCTGTCAGTATTAAGGTATATCAATATTGAGCTGTATATCCATGGTCCTGGTCCTGTCTGTATATCGGTATTGAGCTGTATATCAGTGAGGTCCTGTCTGTATATCGGTATTGAGCTGTATATCAGTATTGAGCTGTATATCCATGGTCCTGTCTGTATATCAGTATTGAGCTGTATATCCATGGTCCTGTCTGTATATCGGTAGTGAGCTGTATATCAGTATTGAGCTGTATATCAGTATTGAGCTGTTTATCAGTATTGGTCCTGTATATCAGCTCTGTATATCAGTATTAAGTTGTATATCAGTATTGAGCTGTATATCAGTATTGAGCTGTATATCCATGGTCCTGTCTGTATATCAGTATTGAAGAGACAGCTGTATATCAGTTTTGAGCAATGTGTTGGCAGATATCAGTCATTGAGCTGTGTATCATGTATTGAGCTGACAGTCAGTATTGAGCTGTATATCAATGTATTGAGCTGTATATCAGTATTGAGCTGTATATCAGTATTGAGACAGACAATGTTTTTGGAGCCAATGTGTTGGCAGACAGTCAGTCACGTTGGCAGAGGGGGTAACAATGTGTTGGCAGACAGACAGTCACGTTGGCACAGTGGGTAACAATGTGTTGGCAGACAGACAGTCACGTTGGCAGAGGGGGTAACAATGTGTTGGCAGACAGACAGTCACGTTGGCACAGGGGGTAACAATGTGTTGGCAGACAGACAGTCACGTTGGCACAGTGGGTAACAATGTGTTGGCAGACAGACAGTCACGTTGGCAGAGTGGGTAACAATGTGTTGGCAGACAGACAGTCACGTTGGCAGAGGGGGTAACAATGTGTTGGCAGATACTCACGTTGGCAGAGGGGGTAGTTGAAGTAGCCTGGAGCACACTGGTCACATGAGTAGCCCTGGAAGCCTTGGTGACACTGGCACTGCCCAGTCAGCGTATCACACCTACCACCCTGGCACCCGGCGCCTGAGCATCGACATGCTGGCGGAGGAGAGGGCACACTGGGGTCATTACACAACCAACAAGTGTGTTTGTGTTTGTTTGTGGGGCTGGGGAGGATGAGCATGCCTGACAGTGTGTAGTTATTTAGTGTATATCTCAGTGTGTAGTTATCTAGTGTATATATCTGTGTGTAGTTAGTCATATATCTGTGTGTAGTTAGTTATATCTCTGTGTGTAGTTATCTAGTGTGTATATCTGTGTGTAGTTATCTAGTGTATATATCTGTGTGTAGTTAGTTATATATCTGTGTGTAGTTAGTCATATATCTGTGTGTAGTTATCTAGTGTGTATATCTGTGTGTAGTTATCTAGTGTATATCTCTGTGTGTAGTTATCTAGTGTATATATCTGTGTGTAGTTATCTAGTTATATATCAGTGTGTAGTTATCTAGTGTATATATCTGTGTGTAGTTATCTAGTGTGTATATCTGTGTGTAGTTATCTAGTGTATATATCTGTGTGTAGTTATTAGTTATATCTCTGTGTGTAGTTATCTAGTGTATATATCTGTGTGTAGTTATCTAGTGTATATATCTAGTGTGTAGTTAGTAGTGTATATATCTGTGTGTAGTTATCTAGTGTATATCTGTGTGTAGTTATCTAGTGTATATATCTGTGTGTAGTTAGTCATATATCTGTGTGTAGTTATCTAGTGTATATATCTGTGTGTAGTTAGTCATATCTCTGTGTGTAGTTATCTAGTGTATATATCAGTGTGTAGTTATCTAGTGTATATATATGTGTGTAGTTATCTAGTGTATATATCTGTGTGTAGTTAGTTATATATCTGTGTGTAGTTATCTAGTGTATATATCTGTGTGTAGTTATCTAGTGTATATATCTGTGTGTAGTTATCTAGTATATATCTCTCTGGTAGTTATCTAGTGTATATCTCTCTGTGTGGGATCTAGTGTATATCTGTGGGTGTTATCTAGTGTATAGTATCTCTGGGTAGTTATCTAGTGTATATATCTGGGTGTATCTAGTGTATATTCTCTGTGTGTAGTTATCTAGTGTATATATCTGTGTGTGTTATCTAGTGTATATATCTAGTGTGTAGTTATCTAGTGTATATATCTGTGTCTGGGTGTAGTTATCTAGTGTATAGTATCTGTGTGTAGTTATCTAGTGTATATCTCAGTGTGTAGTTAGTGTGTATATATCTGGGTGGTATCTAGTGTATAGTCTCTCTGGGTGGTATCTAGTGTATAGTCTCTCTGTGTGTATCTAGTATATAGTCTCTCTGGGTGTTATCTAGTGTATATATCTCTGTGTGTTATCTAGTGTATATATCTGGGTGGTATCTAGTATATATCTCTCTGGGTGTTATCTAGTGTATATATCTGTGGTGTTATCTAGTGTATAGTCTCTGTGTGTATTAGTTATATCTCTCTGTGTAGTTATCTAGTGTATATATCTCTGTGTAGTTATCTAGTGTATATATCTGGGTGGTATCTAGTCATATCTCTGTGGGTAGTTATCTAGTGTATATATCTGGGTAGTTATCTAGTGTATATATCTGGGTGGTAGTTAGTTATATCTCTGTGTAGTTATCTAGTGTATATATCTAGTGTATAGTCTCTGGGTAGTTATCTAGTGTATAGTCTCTCTGGGTGGTATCTAGTGTATAGTCTCTCTGGGTGGTATCTAGTGTATATCTCTGGGTGGTATCTAGTGTATAGTCTCTCTGGGTGGTATCTAGTGTATAGTCTCTGGGTGGTATCTAGTGTATAGTCTCTCTGGGTGGTATCTAGTGTATAGTCTCTCTGGGTGGTATCTAGTGTATAGTCTCTCTGGGTGGTATCTAGTGTATAGTCTCTCTGGGTGGTATCTAGTGTATATCTCTGGGTGGTATCTAGTGTATAGTCTCTCTGGGTGGTATCTAGTGTATAGTCTCTCTGGGTGGTATCTAGTGTATAGTCTCTCTGGGTGGTATCTAGTGTATAGTCTCTCTGGGTGGTATCTAGTGTATAGTCTCTCTGGGTGGTATCTAGTGTATAGTCTCTGGGTGGTATCTAGTGTATAGTCTCTCTGGGTGGTATCTAGTGTATAGTCTCTCTGGGTGGTATCTAGTGTATAGTCTCTCCGGGTGGTATCTAGTGTATATCTCTGGGTGGTATCTAGTGTATAGTCTCTCTGGGTGGTATCTAGTGTATAGTCTCTCTGGGTGGTATCTAGTGTATAGTCTCTCTGGGTGGTATCTAGTGTATAGTCTCTCTGGGTGGTATGTATAGTCCCTGGCAGTTGAGTGTATAGTCCTGGGGACACAGCTGTCACAGTGTTCCCCAGTGAAGCCGGGTTTGCAGATACAGGTCCTGGGTGCGGATCAGTGACGGCAGGGTTATCTCCGTCCCATAGCACTGCACTCACAGTCTACACAGAGACAGAGACAGAGAGACAGAGACAGAGTGACAGAGACAGAGAGAGTGAGACACAGAGACAGAGACAGAGAGACAGAGAGACAGAGGACTAGTGTATAGACTCTCAGAGACAGAGAGACAGAGACAGAGACACAGAGACAGGACACAGAGACAGAGACAGAGAGGCAGAGGAGAGTATCACAGAGACAGAGAGAGACACAGAGACAGAGAGAGACACAGAGACAGAGACACAGAGACAGAGAGTTTGCAGAGACAGAGACACAGAGACAGCGGACACAGAGACAGAGACAGAGAGACAGAGACAGAGAGACACAGACACAGAGACAGAGACAGAGAGACAGAGACAGAGAGAGAGAGAGAGACAGAGAGAGAGAGAGAGAGAGACAGAGACAGAGAGAGAGAGAGAGACAGAGACAGAGACAGAGAGAGAGACAGAGACAGAGACAGAGAGAGAGACAGAGAGACAGAGAGACAGAGACAGAGAGACAGAGAGACAGAGACAGAGAGAGAGACAGAGACAGAGAGACAGAGACAGAGAGACAGAGACAGAGAGAGACAGAGACACAGAGACATAGAGACACAGAGACAGAGAGAGAGACAGAGACAGAGACAGAGAGATAGAGAGACAGAGACAGAGACACAGACACAGAGACAGAGAGACAGAGACAGAGAGACAGAGACAGAGAGAGAGACAGAGACAGAGACAGAGAGACAGAGAGAGACAGAGACAGAGAGAGAGACAGAGAGACAGAGAGAGAGACAGAGACAGAGAGACAGAGAGAGAGACAGAGACAGAGAGACAGAGACAGAGACAGAGACACAGAGACAGAGAGAGACAGAGAGAGAGACAGAGAGACAGAGAGAGAGACAGAGAGACAGAGAGAGAGACAGAGACAGAGAGACAGAGAGACAGAGACAGAGAGACAGAGACAGAGAGACAGAGAGAGAGACAGAGACAGAGACAGAGAGACATAGAGACAGAGAGACAGAGACAGAGACAGGGACAGAGACAGAGAGACAGAGACAGAGAGAGAGACAGAGACAGAGACAGAGACAGAGACAGAGACAGAGACAGAGACAGAGAGACAGAGACAGAGAGAGAGACAGAGACAGAGACAGAGAGAGACAGAGACAGACAGAGAGACAGAGAGACAGAGAGACAGAGACACAGAGAGACAGAGACAGAGAGACAGAGAGAGACAGAGAGACAGAGACAGAGAGACAGAGACAGAGAGACAGAGACAGAGAGACAGAGACAGAGAGACAGAGACAGAGAGACAGAGAGACAGAGACAGAGACAGAGAGACAGAGACACGTACTGTTACTGTAGCCAAGGATAGACTTGACATTGTTTGCTTCTGCTAATCCCGTCCCCCCATTGCCTATCTCATCAATCCAATAGGGTTTATCGGTCCAACACAAGTAGAGACGTGTACAACGCAGAGGAAATGATTGGCTATAATAACACATGATACCACAGATGGAGAAAAATGTGTCTTGTCTGACTCCGTCGGTATGATTTGTACTATACCTTTTGAAGAAATTGAAGAAATAAAATATATTTAAAAGACTTACTGATGATTTCTCCGGCAGGTTTAGCTTCTCTGTTGCTATTGTTGTTGTTGAGGTAGGTTGCTATGGCTGACAGAAACACGCATTAGACAAGTTATAGCAGTCGTCCCCTTGAGAGAGAGTTCTTATCGATCCTGGGCTGCTGTAAAGCTGTAGGATCTGTTTCCCAAACAGAGATAATTTAGTCCTGAACTAAACAGCTATTTCAATAGACATTCTCCACTGAGAATCTGTGTCCAGGGAAACTGTCCCTCAGTGGTCATCCCCAAAGCCAATTCCTCCTTTGGTCGTCTTTCCTTCCATGTCTCTGCAGCCCATGACTGGAACGAACTGCAAAAATCTCTGAAGCTGGAGACTCATATCTCCCTCACTAGCTTTAAGCGCAAGCTGTCAGAGCAGCTCACAGATCACTGCACCTGTACATAGCCCATCTGTAAATAGCCCATCCAATCTACCTCATCCCCATAGTGTATTTATTTATTTATCTTGCTCCTTTGCACCCCAGTATCTCTACTTGAACATTCATCTTCTGCCGATCTAGCATTTATTGCCTTAACTCCCTTATCTTACTTCATTTGCACTCACTGTATATTGACTTTTAGTTTTCCTTTTTTCTACTGTATTATTGACTGTATGTTTTGTTTATTCCATGTGTAACTCTGTGTTGTTGTAACTCTGTGTTGTTGTATGTGTCGAATTGCTACGCTTTATCTCGGCCAGGTCGCAGTTGCAAATGAGAACTTGTTCTCAACTGGCCTACCTGGTTAAATAAAGGAGAAATAACATAAAAAGACTACTTCCTGTTTATGCCCTACAACTTTGTACCCAAAGACCTATTTTATGAGAACCATAACAAAGATGTTTTTATTCTGGATACTTACAGTAGCAGTCTGGGAATTTAATGTATCCCTCAGCACAGGTGTCACAGTTCTCTCCGGTGTAGCTGGGTTTACAGTAACACCGACCCGTCAGATCCTCACAGGTACCATCTGTGAACTCTGACCGGCACACACAGGCTGCAGAGTGGAGGAGGAGGGAGGAGGAGGAGGAGGAGAAGGGAGGAGGAAGAGGAGGAGGAAGATGAGGAAGAGGAGGAGGAGGAGGAAAGGAGGAGGAGGAGAGAAGGAGGAGGAGAGAGGAGGAGGAGGAGAAGGAGGCAGAGGAAGAGGAGGAGAAGGAGGAGGAGGAGGAGAAGGAGGAGGAGAAGGAGGAGGAAGAGGAGGTGAATGAAGACAATCAACTCTATTAATCTGCTGTCAAGTGACAAACATCACCATTTTCTTTCCACATAAGTGACTAATTAAATATTATCTTTCAAACACACCAATCAACATGTATTTTAGTTTGAATATAAACTGTCACTCACGGGAGCAGGCCAATGGGGAGTCCAGGGGATGGTCAGGTGATCTGTAGTAGGTGAGGATACAGCGCTCACAGTTGACACCAGCGGTGTGATGCTGGCAGTGGAAAGATACAATGAGTCAATGACATACAACACAGGTTTATTTTAGGGGATAGTTACTGAGATTTATCTTCAGGATTACAATGAGTCAATGACATACAACACAGGATTACAATGAGTCAATGACATACAACACAAGATTACAATGAGTCGATGACATACAACACAGATTTATTTTAGGGGAGCAATGGTTACTGAGATTTATCTTCAAAGAAATGTAATGTATTTTGCTAACTTGATTGATTATATTTATGAACAAATGTAATTTCACTTGTCTACATGTCTTTTATCTTCTGTAATCATTTATTTAAGGGAGGGTTACTGTAAGATTTATCTTCAGGATTACAATGAGTTAATGACATACAACACAGGATTACAAAATGAGTCAATGACATACAACACAGGAATACAATGAATTTCAATGACTTTATTTAACAACACAGGATTAGTCAGTTAATGATTCTTACAATGACAGGAATACAATGAGTTAATGACATACAACTAGGAACAGTGGGTTAACTGGCCGAGGAACAGTGGGTTAACTGGCCTAGGAACAGTGGGTTAACTGGCCTAGGAACAGTGGGTTAACTGGCCTAGGAACAGTGGGTTAACTGGCCGATGAACAGTGGGTTAACAAACAGGAATACAATGAGTTAATGACATACAACACAGGAATACAATGAGTTGCAAATGACATACAACACAGGATTACAATGAGTCAATGACATACAACACAGATTTATTTTAGGGGACGGTTCCCTCCGATACGTTGGTTTATCTGTCAGTTTCCTCCGATTACAACGAGTTTCCCTCCGATCGTTTGACTCTGTCGTTAGTCGGATTACAATGAGTCGGCTGAATGACATACACTCTGTCACAGGATTACAATGAGTTAATGACATACAACACAGGATTACAATGAGTTAATGACATACAACACAGGATTACAATGAGTTAATGACATACATACAGGATTACAACGCGTTTCCCTGAGTTAATGTCGTTAGTACAAGTTTCCCTCCGATACGTTGGTTCGGCTGACTCAATGAAGTTTCCCTCCGATACGTTGGTTCGGCTAATGAGTCCTCCATACAACACAGGATTACAATGAGTCTCCGATAATGACATACAACACAGGATTACAATGAGTCGATGACATACAACACAAGATTACAATGAGCTTTTCCCTCGATGACATACAACACAAGATTACGGAACGCGTTTCCTCCGATACGTTGGTTCGGCTGACTCTGTCGAGTCAATGAGTTGGTTGACATACAACACAGGATTACACTCTGTCAGCAATGTAAAGTTTCCCTCCAATGTAGATAAGGACACAGTGTAGATTACATGGAGCTGGTGTCAATGGAAGAGGGAGGTTCGGCTGACTGTCGGAACAATGTTTCCCTCCAAAGGCTGAATGTCGGAATGATACGTTGGTTCGGCTACTCTGTCACAAACGCGTTTCCTCCGATACGTTGGTTCGGCTGACTCTGTCGGAACGCGTTTCCCTGTACGTTTTTGACTCTGTAATGCGTTTCCCTTATTGATATTTATTGGTTGAACAAATGTAATTTCACTCTGTCTAGGCCTGTCTTTTATCTTCTGTAATCATCTCCTACTATAACGCGTTTCCCTCCGAGCTAGGTGTTTCCCTGATAAAGGGCTGAGTCATCAGTCGGAACGCGTTACCTGACACTCCACTCTGCAGTTTCCTCCGATACCCTGACTCTGTCGGAACGCGTTTCCCTCCGATACGTTGGTTTGATGCGGAACGCTCCTCCGATACTCTGACTCTGTCGAACGCGTTTCCCTCCGATACGTTGGTTCGTGACTCTGTAACGTTTCCCTCCAAACGAGTTGTTGACTCTGTCATCAGTCGGAGTTTCCCTCCGACACGACTCTCGGAAAGAAATATGGCTGACACAAAATGACTCAGGAACGCGTTTCCCTCACACAAAGCCATTTTGTTTATCAGAAGAGTTTGATTTGACTCTGTCATCAGGAACGCGTTTCCCTCCGAAACGTTAGTTCGGCTGACTCTTTTTTCCGATACGTTGGTTCGGCTGACTCTGTCGGAACGCGTTTCCCTCCGATACGTTGGTTCGGCTGACTCTGTCGGAACGCGTTTCCCTCCGATACGTTGGTTCGGCTGACTCTGTCGGAACGCGTTTCCTCCCGTTAGTTCGGCTGACTCTGTCATCAGTCGGAGCGCGTTTCCCTCCGATACGTTGGTTCGGCTGACTCTGTCGGAAGTCCTCCGAAGAACAAATTTAACCTTATTTTCGGCTGACTCTGTCGGAACGCGTTTCCCTGGGAACGTTGGTTCGGCTGACTCTGTCGGAACGCGTCCCTAACTTGGTTGGCTGACTCTGTCGGAACAGTGGGGTTGACTCTGTCGGAACGCGTTTCCCTCCGATACGGTTCGGCTGACTCTGTCGGAACGCGTTTCCCTCCGATACGTTGGGCTGACTCTGTCGGAACGCGTTTTCCCTCCGATACGTTGGTTCGGCTGACTCTAGGAACGCGTTTCCCTCCGATACGTTGGGCTACTCTGTCAGCGTTTCCCTCCGATACGTTGGAACTGTCATCAGTCGGAACGCGTTTCCTCCGATACGGTTTGACTCTGTCGGAACGTTTCCCTCCAATACGTTGGTTCGGCTGGACGGAACGTTTCCCCTCCGATACGTTGCCTGCAAGCTGACTCTGTCGGAACGCGTTTCCCTCCGATCACGTTGGTCGGCTGACTCTGTCGGAACGCGTTTCCCTCCGATACGTTGGTTCGGCTGACTCTGTCGGAACGTTTCCCTCCGATACGTTGGTTGGCTGACTCTGTCGGAATGCGGCGCCTCCGATACGTTGGTTCGGCTGACTCTGTCGGAACGCGTTTCCTCCGATACGTTAGTTCGGCTGACTCTGTCATCAGTCGGAACGCGTTTCCCTCCGATACGTTGGTTCGGCTGACTCTGTCGGAACGCGTTCCCTCCGATACGTTGGTTCGGCTGACTCTGTCATCAGTCGGAACGCGTTTCCCTCCGATACCTTGGTTCGGCTGACTCTGTCGGAACGCGGTTCCCTCCGATACGTTGGTTCGGCTGACTCTGTCATCACGTTGGTTCTGAGAACGCGTTTCCCTCCGATACGTTGGTTCGGCTGACTCTGTCGGAACGTATCCCTCCGATACCTGGTTCGCTGACTCTGTCGGAACGCGGTTCCCTCCGATACGTTGGTTCGCTGACTCTGTCATCAGACGTTTCCCTCCGATACGTTGGTTCGGCTGACTTCTGAGTTAAGCGAGCAGTGTGTTAAGAAGCAGCGTGGTTTGGCGGGTCAGGCTTCGTAAGGATCGCAACTACTAATAAGAACAAAATATATAAAAAAAATAGATGAGCTACATTGAATGAAACAGATAACCTGGAAACAGACACAGAAACAAGGAAATGTGATGTATTAACACACACACTGGTCTCATCTCAACCAAAACTATCATTTACAGACGCATCTCATCCCAACCAAAGCTATGATTTATAGACCCGTCTGATCCCAACCAAAGCTATCATTTACAGACCCGTCTCACCACAACCAAAGCTATCATTTACAGACCCGTCTTATCCCAACCAAAGCTATCATTTACAGACCCGTCTGATCCCAACCAAAGCTATCCTTTACAGACCCGTCTGATCCCAACCAAAGCTATCATTTACAGACCCGTCTGATCCCAACCAAAGCTATCATTTACAGACCCGTCTCACCCCAACCAAAGCTATCATTTATAGACCCGTCTCATCCCAACCAAAACTATCATTAACAGACCCGTCTGATCCCAACCAAAACTATCATTTATAGACCCGTCTCATCCCAACCAAAACTATCATTTACAGACCCGCCTCATCCCAACCAAAACTATCATTTACAGACCCATTTCAATTCAGTCAATTCAGGAAGTAAACAGACTTTGAGGAAGTAAACTGACCTCCTGAATTTAAATGGAATTGACCCCAACCCTGGTTCTCAGGGACCTCTGATGAACCAAAGGTTTTAGATAGAGGAACCTTTATACTGAGATGGATGGAGTTGGAAGAAACACTGTAGCTACAAGCATCCTTCTGGCTTTTCTCACTGCTGCCTTTCCCACAGATGTTCTGTTGTCACATAGTCGGAGCAGGAACCATACCAGACAATATCAACAAGACTGATCTATACCAGACCATATCAACAAGACTGATCTATACCAGACCATATCAACAAGACTGAACTATACCAGACCATATCAACAAGACTGATCTATACCAGGCCATATACCAGACCATATCAACAAGACTGATCTATACCAGACCATATACCAGACCATATCAACAAGACTGATCTATACCAGACCATATCAACAAGACTGATCTATACCAGACCATATCAACAAGACTGACCATATACCAGACCATATCAACAAGACTGATCTATACCAGACCATATCAACAAGACTGATCTATACCAGACCATATACCAGACCATATCAACAAGACTGATCTATACCAGACCATATCAACAAGACTGATCTATACCAGACCATATACCAGACCATATCAACAAGACTGATCTATACCAGACCATATCAACAAGACTGATCTATACCAGACCATATACCAGACCATATCAACAAGACTGATCTATACCAGACCATATCAACAAGACTGATCTATACCAGACCATATCAACAAGACTGAACTATACCAGACCATATCAACAAGACTGATCTATACCAGACCATATACCAGACCATATCAACAAGACTGATCTATACCAGACCATATCAACAAGACTTATCTATACCAGACCATATACCAGACCATATCAACAAGACTGATCTATACCAGACCATATCAACAAGACTGATCTATACCAGACCATATACCAGACCATATCAACAAGACTGATCTATACCAGACCATATCAACAAGACTGATCTATACCAGACCATATACCAGACCATATCAACAAGACTGATCTATACCAGACCATATCAACAAGACTGATCTATACCAGACCATATCAACAAGACTGATCTATACCAGACCATATACCAGACCATATCAACAAGACTGATCTATACCAGACCATATCAACAAGACTGATCTATACCAGACCATATCAACAAGACTGATCTATACCAGACCATATCAACAAGACTGATCTATACCAGACCATATCAACAAGACTGAACTATACCAGACCATATCAACAAGACTGATCTATACCAGACCATATCAACAAGACTGATCTATACCAGACCATATCAACAAGACTGAACCATACCAGACCATATCAACAAGACTGATCTATACCAGACCATATCAACAAGACTGAACCATACCAGACCATATCAACAAGACTGATCTATACCAGACCATATCAACAAGACTGATCTATACCAGACCATATCAACAAGACTGATCTATACCAGACCATATCAACAAGACTGAACCATACCAGACCATATCAACAAGACTGAACCATACCAGACCATATCAACAAGACTGATCTATACCAGACCATATAAACAAGACTGATCTATACCAGACCATATCAACAAGATTGATCTATACCAGACCATATACCAGACCATATCAACAAGACTGATCTATACCAGACCATATACCAGACCATATCAACAAGACTGATCTATACCAGACCATATCAACAAGACTGATCTATACCAGACCATATCAACAAGACTGATCTATACCAGACCATATACCAGACCATATCAACAAGACTGATCTATACCAGACCATATCAACAAGACTGATCTATACCAGACCATATACCAGACCATATCAACAAGACTGAACTATACCAGACCATATCAACAAGACTGATCTATACCAGACCATATCAACAAGACTGATCTATACCAGACCATATCAACAAGACTGAACTATACCAGACCATATCAACAAGACTGATCTATACCAGACCATATCAACAAGACTGATCTATACCAGACCGTATCAACAAGACTGATCTATACCAGACCATATCAACAAGACTGATCTATACCAGACCATATCAACAAGACTGATCTATACCAGACCATATACCAGACCATATCAACAAGACTGATCTATACCAGACCATATCAACAAGACTGATCTATACCAGACCATATCAACAAGACTGATCTATACCAGACCATATACCAGACCATATCAACAAGACTGAACTATACCAGACCATATACCAGACCATATCAACAAGACTGATCTATACTAGACCATATCAACAAGACTGATCTATACCAGACCATATACCAGACCATATCAACAAGACTGATCTATACCAGACCATATACCAGACCATATCAACAAGACTGAACTATACCAGACCATATACCAGACCATATCAACAAGACTGATCTATACCAGACCATATCAACAAGACTGATCTATACTAGACCATATCAACAAGACTGAACCATACCAGACCATATACCAGACCATATCAACAAGACTGATCTATACCAGACCATATACCAGACCATATCAACAAGACTGATCTATACCAGACCATATCAACAAGACTGATCTATACCAGACCATATCAACAAGACTGATCTATACCAGACCATATACCAGACCATATCAACAAGACTGATCTATACCAGACCATATACCAGACCATATCAACAAGACTGATCTATACCAGACCATATA
>NW_025745437.1:258808-288808 GCF_021184085.1 Oncorhynchus gorbuscha
AGCAAGCAGTTTACTTTGGACACGCTATACAGTGTATTCTCAAATGCATATCTTCGCTTCTGGGCCTGAGTAGCAAGCAGTTTACTTTGGACACCCTATACAGTGTATTCTCAAATGCATATCTTCGCTTCTGGGCCTGAGTAGCAAGCAGTTTACTTTGGACACCCTATACAGTGTATTCTCAAATGCATATCTTCGCTTCTGGGCCTGAGTAGCAAGCAGTTTACTTTGGACACCCTATACAGTGTATTCTCAAATGCATATCTTCGCTTCTGGGCCTGAGTAGCAAGCAGTTTACTTTGGACACCCTATACAGTGTATTCTCAAATGCATATCTTCGCTTCTGGGCCTGAGTAGCAAGCAGTTTACTTTGGACACCCTATACAGTGTATTCTCAAATGCATATCTTCGCTTCTGGGCCTGAGTAGAAGCAGTTTACTTTGGACACCCTATACAGTGTATTCTCAAATGCATATCTTCGCTTCTGGGCCTGAGTAGCAAGCAGTTTACTTTGGACACCCTATACAGTGTATTCTCAAATGCATATCTTCGCTTCTGGGCCTGAGTAGCAAGCAGTTTACTTTGGACACCCTATACAGTGTATTCTCAAATGCATATCTTCGCTTCTGGGCCTGAGTAGCAAGCAGTTTACTTTGGACACCCTATACAGTGTATTCTCAAATGCATATCTTCGCTTCTGGGCCTGAGTAGCAAGCAGTTTACTTTGGACACCCTATACAGTGTATTCTCAAATGCATATCTTCGCTTCTGGGCCTGAGTAGCAAGCAGTTTACTTTGGACACCCTATACAGTGTATTCTCAAATGCATATCTTCGCTTCTGGGCCTGAGTAGCAAGCAGTTTACTTTGGACACGCTATATAGTGTATTCTCAAAGTTCACAAACCCATCGCTGGTGTAATAACGTAGATTTATAGGGGTTATATATAATCTGGTGTAAAAACAGATTTATAAGGGATATATATATAATGGTAATAACTAAAGGTCAAGATTACAATGGCTTTGGATTGGTCAGGACACGTTCCAAAACACCAAGGGGACATATAATAAAATAATATAAAATAAAAACCATTTAGCAGACGCTTTTATCCAAAGCGACTTACAGTCATGTGTGCATACATTCTACGTATGGGTGGTCCCGGGGATCGAACCCACTACCCTGGCGTTACAAGCGCCATGCTCTACCAAACTGAGCTACAGAAGGACCACGGACATCCAATACTGAGAGATTTATTTTAGAAGCCTGTTTCGATGCTTTCCATCAGGTGGATTCGTGATCAAAACACCTCGGCATTGTGACTCCTGCCCCTCTTTCTACATCACATAGATACGATTCAGTTTAGATACAGATTCTTTGCTCCACGTGAAAACACACATTGTTATAATACTTCCTGCTCTGTGAGGGACTTTACTCTGGGTGCCGTCGTTCCTGGTCTGTAGAAATAATATTGCATCAGCATAAGTGGTGAGAGTATGCCTGTGTGTGGGGGAGTGTATTTGGCCCTGACAAAAACTAGTGAAAGCAATTATCTAGACACCCCACAAGACATGCTACCTTCACAGTATCTTCACAGTCCCCAAGTCCAGAACAGACTATGGGAGGCACAGTACTACATAGAGCCATGACTAAATGGAACTCTATTCCACAGTACTACATAGAGCCATGACTACATGGAACTCTATTCCACAGTACTACATAGAGCCATGACTACATGGAACTCTATTCCACAGTACTACATAGAGCCATGACTACATGGAACTCTATTCCACAGTACTACATAGAGCCATGACTACATGGAACTCTATTCCACAGTACTACATAGAGCCATGACTACATGTAACTCTATTCCACAGTACTACATAGAGCCATGACCACATGGAACTCTATTCCACAGTACTACATAGAGCCATGACTACATGGAACTCTATTGCACAGTACTACATAGAGCCATAACTACATGGAACTCTATTCCACAGTACTACATAGAGCCATGACTACATGGAACTCTATTCCACAGTACTACATAGAGCCATGACTACATGGAACTCTATTCCACAGTACTACATAGAGCCATGACTACATGGAACTCTATTCCACAGTACTACATAGAGCCATGACTACATGGAACTCTAAGTCCAGAACAGACTATGGGAGGCACACAGAAACTACATAAAGACATGACTACATGGAACTCTATTCCACAGTACTACATAAAGACATGACATTTACATTTACATTTAAGTCATTTAGCAGACGCTCTTATCCAGAGCGACTTACAAATTGGCCACATGGAACTCTATTCCACATCAGGTAACTGATGCAGCAGTAGAATCAGATAAAAAAATATGCCTTATTGTACAGTGGGGGGTGTGAAGAGACACAAACACACACACAGGCACAGACACATGCAATACAAACACACACACAGGCACAGACACATGCAATACAAACACACACACAGGCACAGACACATGCAATACAAACACACTATAACATACATCCAACTACCTACCTCATCCCTATACTGTTTTTATCTCTCGCCTTGACCTTAGAGAGCTGTTTAGTTCTCTATTTGGTTAGGTCAGGGTGTGATGTGGGGTGGGCGTTCTATGTTCTTTATTTCTATGTTTCTTTATGTCTACGTTTTGGCCGGGTCTGGTTCCCAATCAGGGACAGTTGTCTATCGTTGTCTCTGATTGGGAATCATACTTAGGCAGCCCTTTTTTTTCTCCACTTGTGATTGTGGGTAGTTGACTTTTGTTAGTGGCGCTAGAGCCCTGTAAGCTTCACTTCCTTTGTTGTTTTGTTGGCGCCTTTTTAAATAAAAAGAAAATTGTACGCTCACCACACTACACTTTGGTCTACTTCTTTGGGAGGGAGGTAGGGAGGGAGGGAGGGAGGTGACACGATATCCAGCTTCTACAATGTTGACAGAATAAATAAAACAGGATTACTGGAAACATCTAATCCCTAAAACCTGCTGACTAATAAACCGGTGTCAAATAAAGTTCAATTGAAGAAAGAAAAGTAATTTCAACCATTTTGAATAATTAATTTTTGTTTGAAATTGCTCTATTTATTTTTCCTTTATTTAACTAGGCAAATCAGTTAAGAACAAATTCTTATTTTCAATGACGGCCTAGGAACAGTGGATTAACTGCCTGTTCAGGGGCAGAACAACAGATTTGTACCTTGTCAGCTCGGGGGTTTGAACTTGCAACCTTCCAGTTACTAGTCCAACGCTCTAACCACTAGGCTACCCTGCCGCCTCTACACTCTAACCGCTAGGCTACCCTGCCGCCTCTACACTCTAACCACTAGGCTACCCTGTCACCACTACACTCTAACTACTAGGCTACCCTGCCGCCTCTACACTCTAACCACTAGGCTACCTGCCACCTCTACACTCTAACCACTAGGCTACCCTGCCGCTTCTATACTCTAACCACTAGGCTACCTGCCTCCTCTACACTCTAACCACTAGGCTACCCTGCCTCCTCTACACTCTAACCACTAGGCTACCCTGCCTCCTCTACACTCTAACCACTAGGCTACCTGCCTCCTCTACACTCTAACCACTAGGCTACCCTGCCACCTCTACACTCTAACCACTAGGCTACCCTGCCTCCTCTACACTCTAACCACTAGGCTACCCTGCCACCTCTACACTCTAACCACTAGGCTACCCTGCCACCTCTACACTCTAACCACTAGGCTACCTGCCTCCTCTACACTCTAACCACTAGGCTACCCTGCCACCTCTACACTCTAACCACTAGGCTACCCTGCCTCCTCTACACTCTAACCACTAGGCTACCCTGCCACCTCTACACTCTAACCACTAGGCTACCCTGCCACCTCTACACTCTAACCACTAGGCTACCTGCCTCCTCTACACTCTAACCACTAGGCTACCTGCCGCCTCTACACTCTAACCACTAGGCTACCCTGCCGCTCTAGAATCTAATTATCAATATAAATCAAACTAAACCTACAATACTATGATTTCCTTGAAAGTAGAAGACTCAAAACGCCATATCCTGAAAGGGCAAGACACAGCGCAGACTCATTGACTTTCAGCACAATATGAGGCGGTTGTAGGATATTAGATATTCTCCACAGCAACTTACTGGGACCGATTCCCACGAGGGACTGGAACACGATGTTTAACCAGCAACACACTGAATATAGCACCAATATGGAAAGTCTGTATCAATTGACTGTATTATTTTTCTAAATAAAATTTAGAGACAGAAATGTGACTGAGGACAGTAGGAAAGTGTCCAGACTGTTTGTTGATTGAACATGTTAGCTAGGTGTGAATGAAAACAATAATGAAAACAATAAGAAGCCTATCGAAACCTGGCGGGTCATCACCAGCAGGACAATCATTCTGGTGGTGCGCTAAACGACGGCTGACAAAAACCCTTTAGCAGCCATCAATGTTCACGTCACCAAAATGAAGTATTCTATAGTTTATCACAGTATATATTCTATAGTATATCACAGTATATATTCTATAGTTTATCACAGTATATATTCTATAGTTTATCACAGTATATATTCTATAGTTTATCACAGTATATATTCTATAGTTTATCACAGTATATATTCTATAGTTTATCACAGTATATATTCTATAGTATATCACAGTATATATTCTATAGTTTATTACAGTATATATTCTATAGTTTATCACAGTATATATTCTATAGTATATCACAGTATATATTCTATAGTATATCACAGTATATATTCTATAGTTTATCACAGTATATATTCTATAGTTTATCACAGTATATATTCTATAGTCTATCACAGTATATATTCTATAGTTTATCACAGTATATATTCTATAGTTTATCACAGTATATATTATATAGTTTATCACAGTATATATTCTATAGTTTATCACAGTATATATTCTATAGTATATCACAGTATATATTCTATAGTATATCACAGTATATATTCTATAGTTTATCACAGTATATATTCTATAGTTTATCACAGTATATATTCTATAGTTTATCACAGTATATATTCTATAGTTTATCACAGTATATATTCTATAGTATATCACAGTAT
The DNA here is from genome assembly GCF_021184085.1 of Oncorhynchus gorbuscha. Classification (NCBI taxonomy): domain Eukaryota; kingdom Metazoa; phylum Chordata; class Actinopteri; order Salmoniformes; family Salmonidae; genus Oncorhynchus; species Oncorhynchus gorbuscha. Next base: position 263,917 of record NW_025745437.1, read on the forward strand.
ATATTCTATAGTTTATCACAGTATATATTCTATAGTATATCACAGTATATATTCTATAGTATATCACAGTATATATTCTATAGTATATCACAGTATATATTCTATAGTATATCACAGTATATATTCTATAGTATATCACAGTATATATTCTATAGTTTATTACAGTATATATTCTATAGTATATCACAGTATATATTCTATAGTATATCACAGTGTATATATTCTATAGTATATCACAGTATATATTCTATAGTATATCACAGTATATATTCTATAGTATATCACAGTGTATATATTCTATAGTATATCACAGTGTATATATTCTATAGTATATCACAGTGTATATATTCTATAGTATATCACAGTATATATTCTATAGTTTATCACAGTATATATTCTATAGTATATCACAGTATATATTCTATAGTATATCACAGTATATATTCTATAGTTTATCACAGTATATATTCTATAGTTTATCACAGTATATATTCTATAGTTTATCACAGTATATATTATATAGTTTATCACAGTATATATTCTATAGTTTATCACAGTATATATTCTATAGTATATCACAGTATATATTCTATAGTATATCACAGTATATATTCTATAGTTTATCACAGTATATATTCTATAGTTTATCACAGTATATATTCTATAGTTTATCACAGTATATATTCTATAGTTTATCACAGTATATATTCTATAGTTTATCACAGTATATATTCTATAGTTTATCACAGTATATATTCTATAGTATATCACAGTATATATTCTATAGTATATCACAGTATATATTCTATAGTATATCACAGTATATATTCTATAGTATATCACAGTATATATTCTATAGTATATCACAGTATATATTCTATAGTTTATTACAGTATATATTCTATAGTATATCACAGTATATATTCTATAGTATATCACAGTGTATATATTCTATAGTATATCACAGTATATATTCTATAGTATATCATAGTATATATTCTATAGTATATCACAGTATATATTCTATAGTATATCACAGTATATATTCTATAGTATATCACAGTATATATTCTATAGTATATCACAGTATATATTCTATAGTATATCACAGTATATATTCTATAGTATATCACAGTATATATTCTATAGTATATCACAGTGTATATATTCTATAGTATATCACAGTATATATTCTATAGTATATCACAGTGTATATATTCTATAGTATATCACAGTGTATATATTCTATAGTATATCACAGTGTATATATTCTATAGTATATCACAGTATATATTCTATAGTTTATCACAGTATATATTCTATAGTTTATCACAGTATATATTCTATAGTTTATCACAGTATATATTATATAGTTTATCACAGTATATATATTCTATAGTTTATCACAGTATATATTCTATAGTTTATCAAATTATATATTCTATAGTTCATCACAGTATATATTCTACAGTATATCACAGTATATATTCTATAGTTTATCACAGTATATATTCTATTGTATATCACAGTATATATTCTATAGTTTAGGTAGTTGGTAATAGTTTAGGTAATAGGTAGTCCTATTGCCAACCATCATCAGTTGATCCAGTAAATAATTCCTGAACGACAGTCGAGTGATTAAAAGAAGCCACTTCCTGCTTTTATTTACAGCAGGTTCCAGTAAGAAATAATCAAGGTAATGAGTTAGTGTTTTCATATGTTTCTGTGCTTCGGGATTGGACACCAAGTCCACTGCGCGCAAATGTGTAGGCTATTGCGCAACACCCGCCGGTATTGTGTGAATATCCTAACGATCCCGGTAACAGATTGGCTGTAAGTGTAACGCTTTTCTTGTGTCGAAGAAAAGGCTTTTCTTGTGTCGAAGGAAACGCTTTTCTTGTGTCGAAGGAGCGGAGGACCAAAATGCAGCGTGGTTTCTATTCATGGTTCTTTATTAAAGACTCTTCGCATGAACAAACTAACAAAACAAGAAATGTTGAAAACCCAAAACAGCCCTATCTGGTGCAAACACAGAGACAGGAACAATCACCCACAAAACCCAACACCAAACAGGCTACCTAAATATGGTTCCCAATCAGAGGCAATGACTAACACCTGCCTCTGATTGAGAACCATATCAGGCCAAACATAGAAATAGACAAACAGGACATGTAACATAGAATGCCCACTCAGATCACACCCTGACCAAACAAAACATAGAAATACATTGTCTCTAAATTCACAATGGTTACATTTCTACAGGTCAGACTTTTAAAAAATTGTAAATGTCCAAATGTCGGCCTTTTACCAGATTCACGTTTTTCCTCCTGAACTGTTTAATTTGAATTGTTTATAACAATTCAGTACGATGTCGTCGATAGAATATTTAGCCCACAATGATTTTATTTGATTTTAGACCAAATTAAAGAACAACTATGTATGTTTTCATGAAAAGCATCAAATAGACACAACCTTTTTTCACATTCTTTAATTAAAAAAAAAACGCTAACAGAAACAGGCTACAACTCGCTTCCCAGTTTCCACCCTCCCCCCATGTTGGCCTACAAGGAAACTCAATGTTTCTCGATGATGTTGAGAAGCGCGGGGGTCCGTATGCAAACATACACGTAGGTGAGAGGTGAAGAGAGGAGTCAGGTTCATTTAAAACTAAATGTCTTTAATTAATTAACAGAATTTATGTGTGTAATTGAGGTGTAGTAATCTCTACAGAATATATTGAGGTGTAGTAATCTCTACAGAATATATTGAGGTGTAGTAATCTCTACAGAATATATTGAGGTGTAGTAATCTCTACAGAATATATTGAGGTGTAGTAATCTCTACAGAATATATTGAGGTCTAGTAATCTCTACAGAATATATTGAGGTGTAGTAATCTCTACAGAATATATTGAGGTGTAGTCATCTCTACAGAATATATTGAGGTGTAGTCATCTCTACAGAATATATTGAGGTGTAGTAATCTCTACAGAATATATTGAGGTGTAGTAATCTCTACAGAATATATTGAGGTGTAGTCATCTCTACAGAATATATTGAGGTGTAGTCATCTCTACAGAATATATTGAGGTGTAGTAATCTCTACAGAATATATTGAGGTGTAGTCATCTCTACAGAATATATTGAGGTGTAGTAATCTCTACAGAATATATTGAGGTGTAGTAATCTCTACAGAATATATTGAGGTGTAGTAATCTCTACAGAATATATTGAGGTGTAGTCATCTCTACAGAATATATTGAGGTGTAGTCATCTCTACAGAATATATAGAGGTCTAGTAATCTCTACAGAATATATTGAGGTGTAGTCATCTCTACAGAATATATTGAGGTGTAGTAATCTCTACAGAATATATTGAGGTGTAGTAATCTCTACAGAATATATTGAGGTGTAGTAATCTCTACAGAATATATTGAGGTGTAGTAATCTCTACAGAATATATTGAGGTGTAGTCATCTCTACAGAATATATTGAGGTGTAGTAATCTCTACAGAATATATTGAGGTGTAGTCATCTCTACAGAATATATTGAGGTGTAGTCATCTCTACAGAATATATTGAGGTGTAGTCATCTCTACAGAATATATTGAGGTGTAGTAATCTCTACAGAATATATTGAGGTGTAGTAATCTCTACAGAATATATTGAGGTGTAGTAATCTCTACAGAATATATTGAGGTGTAGTAATCTCTACAGAATATATTGAGGTGTAGTAATCTCTACAGAATATATTGAGGTGTAGTCATCTCTACAGAATATATTGAGGTGTAGTAATCTCTACAGAATATATTGAGGTGTAGTAATCTCTACAGAATATATTGAGGTGTAGTAATCTCTACAGAATATATTGAGGTGTAGTAATCTCTACAGAATATATTGAGGTGTAGTAATCTCTACAGAATATATTGAGGTGTAGTAATCTCTACAGAATATATTGAGGTGTAGTAATCTCTACAGAATATATTATAGAATATATTGAGGTGTAGTAATCTCTACAGAATATATTGAGGTGTAGTAATCTCTCAGAATATATTGAGGTGTAGAATACAGAATATATTGAGGTGTAGTAATCTCTACAGAATATATTGAGGTGTAGTAATCTCTACAGAATATATTGAGGTGTAGTAATCTCTACAGAATATATTGAGGTGTAGTAATCTCTACAGAATATATTGAGGTGTAGTAATCTCTACAGAATATATTGAGGTGTAGTAATCTCTACAGAATATATTGAGGTGTAGTAATCTCTACAGAATATATTGAGGTGTAGTAATCTCTACAGAATATATTGAGGTGTAGTAATCTCTACAGAATATATTGAGGTGTAGTAATCTCTACAGAATATATTGAGGTGTAGTAATCTCTACAGAATATATTGAGGTGTAGTAATCTCTACAGAATATATTGAGGTGTAGTAATCTCTACAGAATATATTGAGGTGTAGTAATCTCTACAGAATATATTGAGGTGTAGTAATCTCTACAGAATATATTGAGGTGTAGTAATCTCTACAGAATATATTGAGGTGTAGTCATCTCTACAGAATATATTGAGGTGTAGTCATCTCTACAGAATATATTGAGGTGTAGTAATCTCTACAGACAGAATATATTGAGGTGTAGTAATCTCTACAGAATATATTGAGGTGTAGTAATCTCTACAGAATATATTGAGGTGTAGTAATCTCTACAGAATATATTGAGGTGTAGTAATCTCTACAGAATATATTGAGGTGTAGTAATCTCTACAGAATATATTGAGGTGTAGTCATCTCTACAGAATATATTGAGGTGTAGTAATCTCTACAGAATATATTGAGGTGTAGTAATCTCTACAGAATATATTGAGGTGTAGTAATCTCTACAGAATATATTGAGGTGTAGTAATCTCTACAGAATATATTGAGGGTGTACAGAATATATTGTAATCTCTACAGAATATATTGAGGTGTAGTAATCTCTACAGAATATATTGAGGTGTAGTAATCTCTACAGAATATATTGAGGTGTAGTAATCTCTACAGAATATATTGAGGTGTAGTAATCTCTACAGAATATATTGAGGTGTAGTAATCTTACAGAATATATTGAGGTGTAGAATACAGAATATTGAGGTGTAGTAATCTCTACAGAATATATTGAGGTGTAGTAATCTCTACAGAATATATTGAGGTGTAGTAATCTCTACAGAATATATTTGAGGTGTAGTAATCTCTACAGAATATATTGAGGTGTAGTAATCTCTACAGAATATATTGAGGTGTAGTAATCTCTACAGAATATATTGAGGTGTAGTAATCTCTACAGAATATATTGAGGTGTAGTAATCTCTACAGAATATATTGAGGTGTAGTAATCTCTACAGAATATATTGAGGTGTAGTAATCTCTACAGAATATATTGAGGTGTAGTAATCTCTACAGAATATATTGAGGTGTAGTAATCTCTACAGAATATATTGAGGTGTAGTAATCTCTACAGAATATATTGAGGTGTAGTAATCTCTACAGAATATATTGAGGTGTAGTACAGAATATATTGAGGTGTAGTCATCTCTACAGAATATATTGAGGTGTAGTCATCTCTACAGAATATTGAGGTGTAGTAATCTCTACAGAATATATTGAGGTGTAGTAATCTCTACAGAATCAATTGAGGTGTAGTAATCTCTACAGAATCAATTGAGGTGTAGTAATCTCTACAGAATATATTGAGGTGTAGTAATCTCTACAGAATATATTGAGGTGTAGTAATCTCTACAGAATATATTGAGGTGTAGTAATCTCTACAGAATATATTGAGGTGTAGTAATCTCTACAGAATATATTGAGGTGTAGTAATCTCTACAGAATATATTGAGGTGTAGTAATCTCTACAGAATATATTGAGGTGTAGTAATCTCAGAATATACAGAATATATTGAGGTGTAGTAATCTCTACAGAATATATTGAGGTGTAGTCATCTCTACAGAATATATTGAGGTGTAGTAATCTCTACAGAATATATTGAGGTGTAGTCATCTCTACAGAATATATTGAGGTGTAGTCATCTCTACAGAATATATTGAGGTGTAGTCATCTCTACAGAATATATTGAGGTGTAGTCATCTCTACAGAATATATTGAGGTGTAGTAATCTCTACAGAATATATTGAGGTGTAGTAATCTCTACAGAATATATTGAGGTGTAGTAATCTCTACAGAATATATTGAGGTGTAGTCATCTCTACAGAATATATTGAGGTGTAGTAATCTCTACAGAATATATTGAGGTGTAGTAATCTCTACAGAATATATTGAGGTGTAGTAATCTCTACAGAATATATTGAGGTGTAGTAATCTCTACAGAATATATTGAGGTGTAGTCATCTCTACAGAATATATTGAGGTGTAGTAATCTCTACAGAATATATTGAGGTGTAGTAATCTCTACAGAATATATTGAGGTGTAGTAATCTCTACAGAATATATTGAGGTGTAGTAATCTCTACAGAATCTAATGAGGTGTAGTCATCTCTACAGAATATATTGAGGTGTAGTAATCTCTACAGAATATATTGAGGTGTAGTAATCTCTACAGAATATATTGAGGTGTAGTAATCTCTACAGAATATATTGAGGTGTAGTCATCTCTACAGAATATATTGAGGTGTAGTCATCTCTACAGAATATATTGAGGTGTAGTAATCTCTACAGAATATATTGAGGTGTAGTAATCTCTACAGAATCAATTGAGGTGTAGTAATCTCTACAGAATCAATTGAGGTGTAGTAATCTCTACAGAATCAATTGAGGTGTAGTAATCTCTACAGAATATATTGAGGTGTAGTAATCTCTACAGAATATATTGAGGTGTAGTAATCTCTACAGAATATATTGAGGTGTAGTAATCTCTACAGAATATATTGAGGTGTAGTAATCTCTACAGAATATATTGAGGTGTAGTAATCTCTACAGAATATATTGAGGTGTAGTAATCTCTACAGAATATATTGAGGTGTAGTAATCTCTACAGAATATATTGAGGTGTAGTAATCTCTACAGAATATATTGAGGTGTAGTAATCTCTACAGAATATATTGAGGTGTAGTCATCTCTACAGAATATATTGAGGTGTAGTCATCTCTACAGAATATATTGAGGTGTAGTCATCTCTACAGAATATATTGAGGTGTAGTCATCTCTACAGAATATATTGAGGTGTAGTAATCTCTACAGAATATATTGAGGTGTAGTAATCTCTACAGAATATATTGAGGTGTAGTAATCTCTACAGAATATATTGAGGTGTAGTCATCTCTACAGAATATATTGAGGTGTAGTCATCTCTACAGAATATATTGAGGTGTAGTCATCTCTACAGAATATATTGAGGTGTAGTAATCTCTACAGAATATATTGAGGTGTAGTAATCTCTACAGAATATATTGAGGTGTAGTAATCTCTACAGAATATATTGAGGTGTAGTAATCTCTACAGAATATATTGAGGTGTAGTAATCTCTACAGAATATATTGAGGTGTAGTAATCTCTACAGAATATATTGAGGTGTAGTCATCTCTACAGAATATATTGAGGTGTAGTAATCTCTACAGAATATATTGAGGTGTAGTAATCTCTACAGAATATATTGAGGTGTAGTAATCTCTACAGAATATATTGAGGTGTAGTAATCTCTACAGAATATATTGAGGTGTAGTAATCTCTACAGAATATATTGAGGTGTAGTCATCTCTACAGAATATATTGAGGTGTAGTAATCTCTACAGAATATATTGAGGTGTAGTAATCTCTACAGAATATATTGAGGTGTAGTAATCTCTACAGAATATATTGAGGTGTAGTAATCTCTACAGAATATATTGAGGTGTAGTAATCTCTACAGAATATATTGAGGTGTAGTAATCTCTACAGAATATATTGAGGTGTAGTAATCTCTACAGAATATATTGAGGTGTAGTAATCTCTACAGAATATATTGAGGTGTAGTAATCTCTACAGAATATATTGAGGTGTAGTCATCTCTACAGAATATATTGAGGTGTAGTAATCTCTACAGAATATATTGAGGTGTAGTAATCTCTACAGAATATATTGAGGTGTAGTAATCTCTACAGAATATATTGAGGTGTAGTAATCTCTACAGAATCTAATGAGGTGTAGTCATCTCTACAGAATATATTGAGGTGTAGTAATCTCTACAGAATATATTGAGGTGTAGTCATCTCTACAGAATATATTGAGGTGTAGTCATCTCTACAGAATATATTGAGGTGTAGTCATCTCTACAGAATATATTGAGGTGTAGTAATCTCTACAGAATATATTGAGGTGTAGTAATCTCTACAGAATATATTGAGGTGTAGTAATCTCTACAGAATCTATTGAGGTGTAGTAATCTCTACAGAATATATTGAGGTGTAGTAATCTCTACAGAATCAATTGAGGTGTAGTAATCTCTACAGAATATATTGAGGTGTAGTAATCTCTACAGAATCTATTGAGGTGTAGTCATCTCTACAGAATATATTGAGGTGTAGTAATCTCTACAGAATATATTGAGGTGTAGTCATCTCTACAGAATATATTGAGGTGTAGTAATCTCTACAGAATATATTGAGGTGTAGTAATCTCTACAGAATATATTGAGGTGTAGTAATCTCTACAGAATATATTGAGGTGTAGTAATCTCTACAGAATCAATTGAGGTGTAGTAATCTCTACAGAATATATTGAGAAGTAGTAATCTCTACAGAATATATTGAGGTGTAGTAATCTCTACAGAATATATTGAGGTGTAGTAATCTCTACAGAATCTAATGAGGTGTAGTAATCTCTACAGAATATATTGAGGTGTAGTCATCTCTACAGAATATATTGAGGTGTAGTCATCTCTACAGAATATATTGAGGTGTAGTCATCTCTACAGAATATATTGAGGTGTAGTCATCTCTACAGAATATATTGAGGTGTAGTCATCTCTACAGAATATATTGAGGTGTAGTCATCTCTACAGAATATATTGAGGTGTAGTCATCTCTACAGAATATATTGAGGTGTAGTAATCTCTACAGAATATATTGAGGTGTAGTAATCTCTACAGAATATATTGAGGTGTAGTAATCTCTACAGAATCAATTGAGGTGTAGTAATCTCTACAGAATCAATTGAGGTGTAGTAATCTCTACAGAATATATTGAGGTGTAGTAATCTCTACAGAATATATTGAGGTGTAGTAATCTCTACAGAATATATTGAGGTGTAGTAATCTCTACAGAATATATTGAGGTGTAGTAATCTCTACAGAATATATTGAGGTGTAGTAATCTCTACAGAATATATTGAGGTGTAGTAATCTCTACAGAATATATTGAGGTGTAGTAATCTCTACAGAATATATTGAGGTGTAGTAATCTCTACAGAATATATTGAGGTGTAGTAATCTCTACAGAATATATTGAGGTGTAGTCATCTCTACAGAATATATTGAGGTGTAGTAATCTCTACAGAATATATTGAGGTGTAGTCATCTCTACAGAATATATTGAGGTGTAGTCATCTCTACAGAATATATTGAGGTGTAGTCATCTCTACAGAATATATTGAGGTGTAGTCATCTCTACAGAATATATTGAGGTGTAGTAATCTCTACAGAATATATTGAGGTGTAGTAATCTCTACAGAATATATTGAGGTGTAGTAATCTCTACAGAATCTATTGAGGTGTAGTAATCTCTACAGAATATATTGAGGTGTAGTAATCTCTACAGAATCAATTGAGGTGTAGTAATCTCTACAGAATATATTGAGGTGTAGTAATCTCTACAGAATCTATTGAGGTGTAGTCATCTCTACAGAATATATTGAGGTGTAGTAATCTCTACAGAATATATTGAGGTGTAGTCATCTCTACAGAATATATTGAGGTGTAGTAATCTCTACAGAATATATTGAGGTGTAGTAATCTCTACAGAATATATTGAGGTGTAGTAATCTCTACAGAATATATTGAGGTGTAGTAATCTCTACAGAATCAATTGAGGTGTAGTAATCTCTACAGAATATATTGAGAAGTAGTAATCTCTACAGAATATATTGAGGTGTAGTAATCTCTACAGAATATATTGAGGTGTAGTAATCTCTACAGAATCTAATGAGGTGTAGTAATCTCTACAGAATATATTGAGGTGTAGTCATCTCTACAGAATATATTGAGGTGTAGTCATCTCTACAGAATATATTGAGGTGTAGTCATCTCTACAGAATATATTGAGGTGTAGTCATCTCTACAGAATATATTGAGGTGTAGTCATCTCTACAGAATATATTGAGGTGTAGTCATCTCTACAGAATATATTGAGGTGTAGTCATCTCTACAGAATATATTGAGGTGTAGTCATCTCTACAGAATATATTGAGGTGTAGTCATCTCTACAGAATATATTGAGGTGTAGTAATCTCTACAGAATATATTGAGGTGTAGTCATCTCTACAGAATATATTGAGGTGTAGTCATCTCTACAGAATATATTGAGGTGTAGTCATCTCTACAGAATATATTGAGGTGTAGTCATCTCTACAGAATATATTGAGGTGTAGTCATCTCTACAGAATATATTGAGGTGTAGTCATCTCTACAGAATATATTGAGGTGTAGTCATCTCTACAGAATATATTGAGGTGTAGTCATCTCTACAGAATATATTGAGGTGTAGTCATCTCTACAGAATATATTGAGGTGTAGTCATCTCTACAGAATATATTGAGGTGTAGTCATCTCTACAGAATATATTGAGGTGTAGTAATCTCTACAGAATATATTGAGGTGTAGTAATCTCTACAGAATCTAATGAGGTGTAGTAATCTCTACAGAATCTAATGAGGTGTAGTAATCTCTACAGAATATATTGAGGTGTAGTAATCTCTACAGAATCTAATGAGGTGTAGTAATCTCTACAGAATCTAATGAGGTTTAGTAATCTCTACAGAATATATTGAGGTGTAGTAATCTCTACAGAATATATTGAGGTATAGTAATCTCTACAGAATATATTGAGGTGTAGTAATCTCTACAGAATATATTGAGGTGTAGTAATCTCTACAGAATATATTGAAGTATAGTAATCTCTACAGAATATATTGAGGTGTAGTAATCTCTACAGAATATATTGAGGTGTAGTAATCTCTACAGAATATATTGAGGTGTAGTAATCTCTACAGAATCAATTGAGGTGTAGTAATCTCTACAGAATATATTGAAGTATAGTAATCTCTACAGAATATATTGAGGTGTAGTAATCTCTACAGAATATATTGAGGTGTAGTAATCTCTACAGAATATATTGAGGTGTAGTAATCTCTACAGAATCAATTGAGGTGTAGTAATCTCTACAGAATATATTGAGGTGTAGTAATCTCTACAGAATATATTGAGGTGTAGTAATCTCTACAGAATATATTGAGGTGTAGTCATCTCTACAGAATATATTGAGGTGTAGTCATCTCTACAGAATATATTGAGGTGTAGTAATCTCTACAGAATCAATTGAGGTGTAGTAATCTCTATTCTAGAAGCTATCATCTATTAGTGTATAGTCAGGCTGTCCCTCTTACTTGTAGGGGTCGTTGGGGTCGTGTGGGTCGCAGGCCTCAGCGTGTCCGTTACACACACAGCGTCCTCCGATACTGATGTCCTTGATACTGTAGTAATACTGCAGGGAGACAGGCACAGCACAAAGACATTAAGTTGACAAGTGATTGCACAATATACATGTATCTGCATGTTTTTATGTAAAGTGCTTTTCTACCACCTGCTCCCCAACCCGCTGACCCCTTCTCTACCTCCTTCCCCCTACCCTCTCTCCCCTCTGCCCAGTAGTACCCACCCTGTGTGTGATGGTTGGATCACGGAGGGCCTTGCCTATCAGGTGCCCCAGGAGGGTGTTGGTCCTGTACCCTAACCCAGTACCCTAACCACAAACCTAACCCAGTACCCTAACCACAAACCTAACCCAGTACCCTAACCACAAACCTAACCCAGTACCCTAACCCAGTATCCTAATCCACTACACAGTACCCTAACCCAGTACCCTGACCACAAACCTAACCCAGTACCCTAACCCATTATCCTAATCCACTACACAGTATCCTAACCACAAACCTAACCCAGTATCCTAACCCAGTACCCTAACCACAAACCTAACCCAGTACCCTAACCACAAACCTAATCCAGTATCCCAACCACAAACCTAACCCAGTACCCTAACCCAGTATCCTAACCCAGTATCCTGACCCAGTATCCTAACTCAGTACCCTAAACCAGTATCCTAACCCACTACCATGTATCCTAACACAGTACCCTAACCCAGTACCCTAACCCAGTATCCTAATCCACTACACAGTACCCTAACCCAGTATCCTACCCCAGTATCCTAAATCAGTATCCTAATCCACTACACAGTATCATAACCCAGTACCCTAACCCAGTATCCTAACCCAGTATCCTAACCCACTACCCAGTACCATGTATCCTAACCCAGTATCTTAACCCAGTACCCTAAGCCAGTATCCTACCCCAGTATCCTAACCCAGTATCCTAACCCAGTACCCTAACCCACTACCATGTATCCTATCCCAGTACCCAGTACCCTAACCCACTAACCACTACCATGTATCCTAACCCAGTATTCTAAACCACTACCATGTATCCTAACCCAGTATTCTAAACCACTACCATGTATCCTAACCCAGTATTCTAATCCACTACCCAGTATCCTAACCCAGTACCCTAACCCACTACCATGTATCCTATCCCAGTACCCTAACCCACTAACCACTACCATGTATCCTAACCCAGTACCCACTACCATGTATCCTATCCCAGTATTCTAATCCACTACCATGTATCCTAACCCAGTACCCACTACCATGTACCCTAACCCAGTACCCTAACCCAGTACCCACTACCATGTATCCTATCCCAGTATTCTAATCCACTACCATGTATCCTATCCCAGTACCCACTACCATGTACCCTAACCCAGTACCCTAACCCACTACCCACTACCATGTGTCCTATCCCAGTACCCTAACCCACTACCCACTACCATGTATCCTATCCCAGTACCCACTACCATGTAACCTAACCCAGTACCCTAACCCACTACCATGTGTCCTATCCCAGTACCCACTACCATGTATCCTAACCCAGTACCCACTACCATGTATCCTAGCCCAGTACCCACTACCATGTATCCTAGCCCAGTACCCACTACCATGTATCCTAGCCCAGTACCCACTACCATGTATCCTAACCCACTATTCTATTCCACTACCATATATCCTAACCCAGTACCCACTACCATGTGTCCTAACCCAGTACCCTAACCCACTACCATGTGTCCTAGCCCAGTACCCTAACCCAGTACCCACTACCATGTGTCCTAACCAGTACCCATCAGTACCCTAACCCAGTACCCACTACCGTGTGTCCTAACCAGTACCCATCAGTACCCACTACCATGTATCCTATCCCAGTACCCTAACCCAGTACCCACTACCATGTATCCTAACCCAGTACCCACTACCATGTATCCTAACCCAGTACCCACTACCATGTATCCTAACCCAGTATCCACTACCATGTATCCTAACCCAGTACCCACTACCATGTGTCCTAACCCAGTACCCACTACCATGTATCCTAACCCAGTACCCACTACCATGTATCCTAACCCAGTATTCTAATCCACTACCATGTATCCTAACCCAGTACCCTAACCCAGTACCCACTACCATGTATCCTAACCCAGTATTCTAATCCACTACCATGTACCCTAACCCAGTACCCTAACTCAGTACCCACTACCATGTATCCTAACCCAGTACCCACTACCATGTATCCTAACCCAGTACCCACTACCATGTATCCTAACCCAGTACCCTAACCCACCACTATGTGTCCTAACCCAGTACCCACCCTGCGTGTGACGGTGGGGTCGCGGAGGGCCTTGCCCATCAGGTGTCCCAGGAGGGTGTTGGTTCTGAGGAAACGGAGACGGATGTTGGTGGCCTTGGTGAAATCCCTCAGGACTGGAGAGTAGGAGAAGTTCATAGCCCCGGGACGCCCGTTCACTAGAGACACCACCACCTGGGAGAGAGGGACGATGTCACACACACACACAGACACTGTCTCACACACACACACACACACACACACACACACACACACACACACACACACACACACACACACACACACACACACACACACACACACACACACACACACACACACACACACACACCACTGTACCTCTCCATTCTCCAGGGGTACGATGCGGGAGTATTCAGTGGTACAGATGACGTCGTTGTCAGAGTTGATCCGTTCGATGGTTCGCTGTCCGAAGCGCTCAATGCAGTCTCTCTTAGAAGCTGTTAAACAACACATATTAACACAATGCAGTCTCTCTTAGAAGCTGTTAAACAACACATCACATATAATCACATATTAACACACATAAACACACATAAACTACACATACACACATAAACACACATAAATACACATAAATACACATAAATACACATAAACTACACATACACACACATACATACACATAAATACACATAAACTACACACACACACATAAATACACATAAACTACACATACACACATAAACACACATACATACACATACACACATAAATACACATAAACTACACATACACACATAAATACACATAAACTACACATAAATACACATAAACTACACATACACACATAAATACACATAAACTACACATAAACTACACATACACACATAAACACACATAAACTACACATACATACATACACACATAAATACACATACACACACATAAACACACATAAATACACATAAACACACATAAATACACATAAACACACATAAATACACATAAATACACAAACACACAAACTACACAACAACACACATAAATACACATACACACAAACACACGTAAATACACATAAATACACAACCACACATAAAATACACATACACACAAACACACATAAATACACATAAATACACATAAACACACATAAAGTACACATACACACAAACACACATAAATACACATAAATACACATAAACACACATAAACTACACATACACACAAACACATGTAAATACACATAAACACACAAACTACACATACACACACATAAAATACACATAAATACACATAAACACACATAAAATACACAAACACACGTAAATACACATAAAAACACATAAATACACATAAACACACAAACTACACAACAACACACATAAATACACATAAACACACAAACTACACAACAACACACATAAATACACAACAACACACATAAATACACAACAACACACATAAATACACAACAACACACATAAATACACAACAACACACATAAATACACAACAACACACATAAATACACAACAACACACATAAATACACATAAACACACATAAACTACACATACACATAAACACACATAAACACACACACACACACACACATAAATACACATAAACACACATAAACTACACAACAACACACATAAATACACAACAACACACATAAATACACAACAACACACATAAATACACAACAACACACATAAACACACACATAAAACAACAAAATAATAACCAGAGAGAAGAACGATAAGAATATGTGATGGATATGAGCTGAGTGTCACGCCTTGGTCATTGTATCTTGTGTTTTTGTTATATGTTTGGGTAGGCCAGGGTGTGACATGGGTTTATATGTTGTATTTCGTATTAGGGTTTGTATTAATTGGGAGTGTGTATTATTAGGGGTGTGTCTAGTTAGGCTTGGCTGCCTGAGGCGATTCCTAATTGGAGTCAGCTGATTCTAGTTGTCTCGGATTGGGAACCGTATTTAGGTAGCCTGAGTGCGCGTTGTATTTCGTGGGTGATTGTACCTGTCTTTGTGTTAGTCACCAGATAGGCTGTATTTGTTTCACTTGTTTGTTGTTTTTGTATTTTCTATTATTTCATGTACCGCTTTATCTTTATTAAAGGTCATGAGTAACCTACACGCTGCATTTCGGTCTGCCTCTCTTCTAACAGCAGATGAAGATCATTACAGAATCACCCACCACTATTCACAGACCGAGCAGCGTGTGAACTGGCAGGATCTGAAGGAGGACGATATGGACGGCAGAAGCAGGGATTATATGACGTGGGAAGAAATTGACAGGTGGGCGGCCGACCCAGTGCGAGTGCAAGAGCCCGCCTGGGATTCTCTACAGCAATGCGAAGAGGGCTATACACGGATGGAATTGAAAAGGAGAGCACGGCTATACAGAGCGAAAACCGTAGGTAACGGGGGAAAGCGCAGAGAGAGAGTGGCAGAGTCAGGAGTCAGACCTGAGCCTACTCTCCCTGTTAATTGTGAGGAGCAGCAATATGAGGACTTCTGGTCTTGGGAGATGATATTAGACGGAAAAGGACCCTGGGCGCAGCCGGGAGAATATCGCCGTCCCAAGGAGGAAATAGAAGTAGCTAAAGCGGAGAGGTGTGAGTATGAGGAGGCAGCACTGCGACGCAGTTGGAAACCGGAAAGTCACCCCAAAAAATTTATTGGGGGGGGCTAAAAGGGAGAATAGTTATGCCAGGTAGGAAACCTGTGCATACTCCCTGTGCTCACCGTTGGGCTAGAGAGACCAGGCAGGCACCGTGTTATGCTATGGAGCGCACGGTGTTTCCAGTGCGGGTGCAGAGCCAGCTGAGACTCATACCAGCCCTTCCTATTGGCCGGGCTAGAGTGGGCATCGAGCCAGGTAAGCTTGGGCAGGCTCGGTGCTCTAGAGCTCCAGTGCGCCTGCACGGTCCGGTCTATCCAGAGCCACCTCTACACACCAGTCCTCCGGTAGCAGCTCCCCGCACCAGGCTTCCTGTGCGTGTCCTCACGCCAGTACCTCCAGTTCCAGCACCACGCACCAGGCTTCCAGTGCGCATCGCCTGTTCAGCACAGCCAGTGCTTTTCTCCCCTCCTGCGCTGCCGGAGTCTCCCGCTTGTTTAGCGCAACCAGAGCTGTTCTCTTCTCCTGCGCTATCGGAGTCTCCCGCTTGTTTAGCGCAACCAGAGCTGTTCTCCTCTCCTGCGCTGCCGGAGTCTCCTGTCTGTCCAGCGCCACCAGTGCTCCCAGTCGGCCCAGCGCGTCCAGTGCGCATCGCCTGTTCAGCACAGCCAGTGCTTTTCTCCCCTCCTGCGCTGCGTCTCCCGGTTGTTTGCGCAACCAGAGTTCTCTTCTCCTGCCTATCGGGTCTGCTTGTTTAGCGCAACCAGAGCTGTTCTCTTCTCCTGCGCTATCGGAGTCTCCCGCTTGTTTAGCGCAACCAGAGCTGTTCTCCTCTCCTGCGCTGCCGGAGTCTCCTGTCTGTCCAGCGCCACCAGTGCTCCCAGTCGGCCCAGCGCGTCCAGTGCGCCTCGCCTGTTCAGCGCAGCCAGAGCCTTTCTCCTCTCCTGCGCTGCCGGAGTCTCCTGTCTGCCCAGCGCCGCCAGTCGGCCCAGCGTCACCAGTCTGCCAGGATCCGCCAGAAGTGCCAGTCTGCCAAGATCTTCTAGATCGGCCAGACAACCTGAATCATCCAGGTCCACCAGCCAGCCAGGATTTACCGGAGCCTACTACCTGCCTGAGCTTCCTCTCAGTACTGAGCTT
Source organism: Oncorhynchus gorbuscha (assembly GCF_021184085.1). Classification (NCBI taxonomy): domain Eukaryota; kingdom Metazoa; phylum Chordata; class Actinopteri; order Salmoniformes; family Salmonidae; genus Oncorhynchus; species Oncorhynchus gorbuscha. The sequence goes on from NW_025745437.1 coordinate 281,658, forward strand.
CCTTTCAGTACTAGGCTTCCTCTCTGTCCTGGGCTGCCCCGCTGTCCTGAGTTGCCCCTCTATCCTGAGTTGCCCCTCTATCCTGAGTTGCCCCTCTATCCTGAGTTGCCCCTCTATCCTGAGTTGCCCCTCTATCCTGAGTTGCCCCTCTATCCTGAGTTGCCCCTCTATTCCGAGCCTCTATTCCGAGCTGCCCCTCTATTCCCGAGCTGCCCCTCTGTCCCGAGCTGCCCCTCTGTCCCGAGCTGCCCCTCTGTCCCGAGCTGCCCCTCTGTCCCGAGCTGCCCCTCTGTCCCGAGCTGCCCCTCTGTCCCGAGCTGCCCCTCGGTCTCGAGCTGCCCCTCGGTCCCGAGCTGCCCCTCAGTTATGTGGGGATCAGGGTGAGGACTATTAGGCCATGGTCGGCGGAGAAGGTGGATTATCCTAGGACGCGTAGGGGAGGAACTAGGACATTTATGGAGTGGGGTCCACGTCCCAAGCCAGAACCGCCACCATGGACAGACGCCCACCCGGACCCTCCCTATGCTCTTGAGGTGCGTCCCGGAGTCCGCACCTTAGGGGGGGGGGTTCTGTCACGCCTTGGTCATTGTATCTTGTGTTTTTGTTATATGTTTGGGTAGGCCAGGGTGTGACATGGGTTTATATGTTGTATTTCGTATTAGGGTTTGTATTAATTGGGAGTGTGTATTATTAGGGGTGTGTCTAGTTAGGCTTGGCTGCCTGAGGCGATTCCTAATTGGAGTCAGCTGATTCTAGTTGTCTCGGATTGGGAACCGTATTTAGGTAGCCTGAGTGCGCGTTGTATTTCGTGGGTGATTGTACCTGTCTTTGTGTTAGTCACCAGATAGGCTGTATTTGTTTCACTTGTTTGTTGTTTTTGTATTTTCTATTATTTCATGTACCGCTTTATCTTTATTAAAGGTCATGAGTAACCTACACGCTGCATTTCGGTCTGCCTCTCTTCTAACAGCAGAAGAAGATCATTACACTGAGATGTGTGTTGGTTCAGTTACAGTGTTGGGAAAGCTACTCTGAAAATGTAGTTGACCAAGCTACCAATTACTTCACACAGGAAATAAGTTAAACTACACTAAATCTTCCCTTAAGAAAAAGTTACACTGGACAAAAATATAGACGCAACATGTAAAAATGCTGAGTTGAAATAAAAAATATCCCTCAAATTTTACATACGCACAAAAAAATCGTATTTCTCTCAAATTTTGTGCCCAAATTTGTTTACATCCCTGTTCGTGAACATTTCTACTTTGCCAAGATTATCTATCCACCGGACTCAAAGAGCATGATCATTACACAGGTGCACCTTGTGCCGGGGGGACAATAAAAGGCCACTCTAAAATGTGCAGTTTTATCACACAACACAATGCCACAGATGTCTCAAGTTAAAGGAGCGTGGCAACTGGCGGGCTGACTGCAGGGATATCCAACAGACCTGTTGGCAGACAATGTCATGTTCATTTCTCTACCAACCGGCCTCACAACCGCAGACCACGTGAATGGCGTTGTGCGGTTTGCTGAAGTCAACGTTGTTAACTGATTGTCCCATGGTGGTGGTGGTGGGGTTATGGTATGGACAGGCATAAGCTACGGACAACGAACACAATTGCATTTTATCGATTGCAATTTGAAAGCACAGAGATACCGTGAAGAGATCCTGAGGCCCGTTGTCGTGCCATTCATCTGCCACAATCAGCTCATGTTTCAGCATGATAATGCACGGCCCCATGTTGCAATGATCTGGACACAATTCCTGGAAGCTGAACATGTTCTTCCATGGCCTGCATACTCACCAGACATGTCACCCATTGAGCATGTTTGGGATGCTCTGGATCGACGTGTAGGACAGCGCGTTCCAGTTCCTGCCAATATCCAGTAACTTCACAGCCATTGAAGCGAAGTGGGACAACAATCCACAGGCCACAATCAAAAAGCCTGACCAACTCTGCGTGAAGGAGATTTATCGCGCTGCTTGAGGCAAATGGTTTGTCACACCAGATACGGACTGGTTTTCTGATCCACACCTCTACCTTTTGTTTTCAGGTATCTGTGACCAACAGATTAACAGTACATCTGTATTTCCAGTCATGTGAAATCCATAGATTAGGGTCGAATGAATTTATTACAATTGACAGATTATCTTATATGAACTGTCACGGTCACATGTTGCGCTTAGATTTTTGTTCAGTATAGTTTACTTTAACTAAAGTTACTTTTAAAATGTAGTTCACTACACTGAAACTACTTTGTGAAAAATTATCATATCTAAATCTGAGATGTTATAGACTACAAATTGCAAGAACAATTCACTCTGGAGACAGATGTTAACAGAATGTGTAATTTAGCCTATTACACATAAAAACAGTTTGAAGTGAGAATCTGTCAGGTCTGAGGCCCAAACAGAAAGGACAATCAGGCAGGTCTGATGACCCAAACAGAAAGGACAATCAGGCAGGTCTGATGACCCAAACAGAAAGGACAATCAGGCAGGTCTTATGCCCAAACAGAAAGGACAATCAGGTAGGTCTGAGGCCAAAACAGAAAGGACAATCAGGCAGGTCTGAGGCTCAAACAGAAAGGACAATCAGGCAGGTCTGATGACCCAAACAGAAAGGACAATCAGGCAGGTCTGATGACCCAAACAGAAAGGATAATCAGGCAGGTCTGAGGCCCAAACAGAAAGGACAATCAGGCAGGTCTGATGACCCAAACAGAAAGGACAATCAGGCAGGTCTGATGACCCAAACAGAAAGGACAATCAGGCAGGTCTTATGCCCAAACAGAAAGGACAATCAGGTAGGTCTGAGGCCAAAACAGAAAGGACAATCAGGCAGGTCTGAGGCTCAAACAGAAAGGACAATCAGGCAGGTCTGATGACCCAAACAGAAAGGACAATCAGGCAGGTCTGAGGCCCAAACAGAAAGGACAATCAGGCAGGTCTGAGGCCCAAACAGAAAGGACAATCAGGCAGGTCTGAGGCCCAAACAGAAAGGACAATCAGGCAGGTCTGAGGCCCAAACAGAAAGGACAATCAGGCAGGTCTTATGCCCAAACAGAAAGGACAATCAGGTTGGTCTGAGGCCAAAACAGAAAGGACAATCAGGCAGGTGTGAGGCCCAAACAGAAAGGACAATCAGGCAGGTCTGAGGCCCAAACAGAAAGGACAATCAGGCAGGTCTGAGGCCCAAACAGAAAGGACAATCAGGCAGGTCTGAGGCCCAAACAGAAAGGACATTCAGGCAGGTTTGATGACCCAAACAGAAAGGACATTCAGGAAGGTCTGAGGCCCAAACAGAAAGGACATTCAGGCAGGTTTGATGACCCAAACAGAAAGAACAATCAGGCAGGTCTGAGGCCCAAACAGAAAGGACATTCAGGCAGGTCTGAGGCCCAAACAGAAAGGACATTCTGGACTACCTTACCCATAATTATTAGTCTTTCTTCAGAAAAAGTAGTGTGTAGTTCCGTAAGTTAACTACACAGCAAAAGAGTAATGAACTACTGCAAATATTACCAAGTCTGGATTTAGTTAAACTACCACCAAGCTACAGCAAGATGTAATGAAATGATTCTGCTGAACTACAGTGCATGTAATTCACTTCTCCCCAACACTGACTAGTAAATGGCATTACAGAATGTAATTCACTACTCCCCAACACTGACTAGTAAATGGCATTACAGAATGTAATTCACTTCTCCCCAACACTGACTAGTAAATGGCATTACAGAATGTAATTCACTTCTCCCCAACACTGACTAGTAAATGGCATTACAGAATGTAATTCCCTACTCCCCAACACTGACTAGTAAATGGCATTACAGAATGTAATTCCCTACTCCCCAACACTGACTAGTAAATGGCATTACAGAATGTAATTCCCTACTCCCCAACACTGACTAGTAAATGGCATTACAGAATGTAATTCACTTCTCCCCAACACTGACTAGTAAATGGCATTACAGAATGTAATTCACTTCTCCCCAACACTGACTAGTAAATGGCATTACAGCGTGAGTCTACAGGTGAGACACTGACTAGTAAATGGCATTACAGAATGTAATTCACTTCTCCCCAACACTGACTAGTAAATGGCATTATAGCGTGAGTCTACAGGTGAGACACTGACTAGTAAATGGCATTACAGAATGTAATTCACTTCTCCCCAACACTGACTAGTAAATGGCATTACAGAATGTAATTCACTTCTCCCCAACACTGACTAGTAAATGGTATTATAGTGTGAGTCTACAGGTGAGACACTGACTAGTAAATGGCATTACAGAATGTAATTCACTTCTCCCCAACACTGACTAGTAAATGGCATTACAGAATGTAATTCACTTCTCCCCAACACTGACTAGTAAATGGCATTACAGAATGTAATTCACTTCTCCCCAACACTGACTAGTAAATGGTATTATAGTGTGAGTCTACAGGTGAGACACTGACTAGTAAATGGCATTACAGCGTGAGTCTACAGGTGAGACACTGACTAGTAAATGGCATTACAGAATGTAATTCACTTAGCCCCAACACTGACTAGTAAATGGCATTACAGCGTGAGTCTACAGGTGAGACACTGACTAGTAAATGGCATTACAGCGTGAGTCTACAGGTGAGACACTGACTAGTAAATGGCATTACAGCGTGAGTCTACAGGTGAGACACTGACTAGTAAATGGTATTATAACGTGAGTCTACAGGTGAGACACTGACTAGTAAATGGTATTATAACATGAGTCTACAGGTGAGACACTGACTAGTAAATGGTATTATAGCGTGAGTCTACAGGTGAGAAAGCAGGTGTGGGAATTCAGGCTGTTAAAACCCCTGGGCTAAAGGGTCTGCTGCTGTTCTGTTTTATAACGTTCTGTTTTATAACTCTCTCTAACTTAGGATCTCTGCGTGTGTGTTATTTTAAACACACATTAGTTTGTATAACATAGCTGCTGCTCTCCCTCCCTTTACATTTCTCTCTTTACCTTCTTCTGAACCATGATAATGTCTCTGCCTCGTGTTTTCCCTAAGAGGAAAATAATAAAGTACCGAAGCTGTATCGGATCTAGCCAGGGCCTGTACTGACGCTGAGGTGGGCTGGCAGCAATGCTCGGAATGTTCCAGTCTCCCACCTACTGATTGACAGCTTGTGCCTTCAGTCAGGTGGAAGCAGCTCTGTGAGAGCCCACCTACCCCACGGCTCCTGCCCCTGCCTCTCAAGATGATTCCAAACCAAACCACCGGAACCTAGGAATAACCCTTAGAATCATAAACATCTAAACACACACAACTTAGCACAAAAAAGGGGAGAAAAACAAACTCGGGATTTAACTATAAAACCTCCCAGACACCTGCAGTACTAACACACAAACCTTATCCTCTTCCTGAGCCTTCTCTTCTCAATGTTCAGGAAGTCAAAATTCAGGAAGTCAAATTCAGCAAGTCAAATTCAGCAAGTCAAATTCAGCAAGTCAAATTCAGCAAGTCAAATTCAGCAAGTCAAATTCAGCAAGTCAAATTCAGCAAGTCAAATTCAGCAAGTCAAATTCAGGAAGTCAAATTCAGGAAGTCAAATTCAGGAAGTCAAATCCAGGAAGTCAAATCCAGGAAGTCAAATTCAGGAAGTCAAATCCAGGAAGTCAAATCCAGGAAGTCAAATGAGTCTAATAGTTCTAGTCACAGGAACATGTGGTGATGGGGTTCAAATCAATACTATTATATATCGCAATATTACTTTTGGACGATATTATATCGATACTTTGACTCCAAGTATCAATTTGTAAAAATAACAATTTAAAAAATATATTTTTTCTAGGTGTCTGTATCTGTGCCAAAACTCTGGTATTTTTCATCCTACTTCTTTTTAGATAGTGAGCAAACATGTTATCAACACCTTTATTTCCATGATTGATGAAAACTAATTTTATCTTGTCTCTATCTGATCTCGCTCCGGTCTCTTTGCAGCAATATGTTTGGAACATCAAGTCACAATAAAATACTTTTGAATGGAGATGATTATAGAATCACAATGATTATAGAATCACAATGATTATAGAAAGAATCATGAGAATCACAATGCATATAGAATCATGAGAATCACAATGCATATAGAATCATGAGAATCACGATGCATATAGAATCATGAGAATCACAATGCATATAGAATCATGAGAATCACAATGTATATAGAATCACAATGCATATAGAATGAGAATCACGATGCATATAGAATCATGAGAATCACGATGCATATAGAATCATGAGAATCACGATGCATATAGAATCATGAGAATCACGATGCATATAGAATCATGAGAATCACGATGCATATAGAATCATGAGAATCACGATGCATATAGAATCATGAGAATCACGATGCATATAGAATCATGAGAATCACAATGCATATAGAATCATGAGAATCACAATGCATATAGAATCATGAGAATCACGATGCATATAGAATCATGAGAATCACGATGCATATAGAATCATGAGAATCACGATGCATATAGAATCATGAGAATCACGATGTATATAGAATCATGAGAATCACAATGCATATAGAATCATGAGAATCACGATGCATATAGAATCATGAGAATCACGATGCATATAGAATCATGAGAATCACGATGCATATAGAATCATGAGAATCACGATGCATATAGAATCATGAGAATCACGATGCATATAGAATCATGAGAATCACGATGTATATAGAATCATGAGAATCACAATGCATATAGAATCATGAGAATCACGATGCATATAGAATCATGAGAATCACGATGTATATAGAATCATGAGAATCACAATGCATATAGAATCATGAGAATCACGATGCATATAGAATCATGAGAATCACGATGCATATAGAATCATGAGAATCACGATGCATATAGAATCATGATAATCACGATGTATATAGAATCACAATGCATATAGAATCATGAGAATCACGATGCATATAGAATCATGAGAATCACAATGTATATAGAATCACAATGCATATAGAATCATGAGAATCATGATGCATATAGAATCATGAGAATCACAATGTATATAGAATCACAATGCATATAGAATCACAATGCATATAGAATCATGAGAATCACAATGCATATAGAATCTTGAG
>NW_025745437.1:293808-296308 GCF_021184085.1 Oncorhynchus gorbuscha
AGCTACATTTGCTAGCTAGCCAGCCAGCCCATAGCGAGAGCATTGCGATTTTCCATGTTGCTACCAACGTTATTATCATGCCAAAAATGTTCACAAAAAAAATATTTTTCTCACATATTAGTGTTATTTAACACTGTAAGTGAAAGAAATGTTTGTTTTTTTGGTAGATTTTTTAATCAAAACGAAAGTTTAAGTTAAAAACGAAAGAACAGAGTGTTGGATCGGGGTGGATGGGTCGGCATATAAAACTAACGTCTAGCAACCCAAAGGTTGTGTTTTCGAATCTCATCACGGACAACTTTAGCATTTTAGCTAATCAGAAACTTTAGCATGTTAGCTACCCCTTCCCCTAACTCTTAAACCTAACTCTTAGCCACAACCTTAACCTTAACCGCTAGCCTAGCTAAAGTTGGTCACCTAGCTAACGTTAGTCATCTAGCTAACGTTAGCCACAACAAATTGGAATCTCAATTCGTAACATATCATACGAATTGTAATTTATAACATATGATACGAGAATGGATTGATGGACATCTGCAAATTAATAATTACCATACAAAACGTAACATCATACTAAACGGAGTGTTCCGGATTTACATGCACTATGTTACGTCTACCCCTGAGTCCAGGTTGCAGTACAGTACAGGAGAGGAGTAGGCAGCTATAGGAGGCATGTTTCAGAGACACATAGGTAATGGTAAGATCCTCACCTCAAAGAAATAGAGACATATCCCTCGGGTTGATATGTTTTTGTAATTGCGTATATTATAGATAGGATTGTCACGTTCTGACCTTAGTTCCTTTTATTTTGTCTCTATTTTAGTTGGTCAGGGCGTGAGTTGGGGTGGGCATTCTGTTGTTTTTCTATGTTTTGTTCTGTTATATTTCTATGTGGTTGGCCTAGTATGGTTCTCAATCAGAGGCAGGTGTCAGTCATTGTCTCTGATTGGGAGCCATATTTAGGCAGCCTGTTTTCTATTGTGTTTTGTGGGTGGTTGTATCCTGTGTTAGCGGTTGTGTTTTGTGGGTGGTTGTATCCTGTGTTAGCGGTTGTGTTTTGTGGGTGGTTGTATCCTGTGTTAGCGGTTGTGTTTTGTGGGTGGTTGTATCCTGTGTTAGCGGTTGTGTTTTGTGGGTGGTTGTATCCTGTGTTAGCGGTTGTGTTTTGTGGGTGGTTGTATCCTGTGTTAGCGGTTGTGTTTTGTGGGTGGTTGTATCCTGTGTTAGCGGTTGTGTTTTGTGGGTGGTTGTATCCTGTGTTAGCGGTTGTGTTTTGTGGGTGGTTGTATCCTGTGTTAGCGGTTGTGTTTTGTGGGTGGTTGTATCCTGTGTTAGCGGTTGTGTTTTGTGGGTGGTTGTATCCTGTGTTAGCGGTTGTGTTTTGTGGGTGGTTGTATCCTGTGTTAGCGGTTGTGTTTTGTGGGTGGTTGTATCCTGTGTTAGCGGTTGTGTTTTGTGGGTGGTTGTATCCTGTGTTAGCGGTTGTGTTTTGTGGGTGGTTGTATCCTGTGTTAGCGGTTGTGTTTTGTGGGTGGTTGTATCCTGTGTTAGCGGTTGTGTTTTGTGGGTGGTTGTATCCTGTGTTAGCGGTTGTGTTTTGTGGGTGGTTGTATCCTGTGTTAGCGGTTTCACCAGGACCGTTTCGGTTGTTTCAGTTGTTTGTTTTTTGTTCTGTTGATTTATTAAATATATCACTATGGACACTTACCACGCTGCACATTGGTCTGATCCTTGCTACTCCTCTTCCTCTAAAGAAGAGGAATTCCGTTACAAGGATCTTATAAATGATATAATTAAATTATAATTATATATCCAAGCAAATAGTCAATATCTTTAAAAAAAAAAAAAAAATTCATCAGAAGCATTATATTTAATTGTGTTATCATTGTTATGTGTTAATGTAGGCGTTTGGCTAATTTGCTCGTTAGTAAGCCCTCGTTAGTAAGCCCCTCCCATCCATTTGGTCTGATCGCGTACAGGTGGATATTCTGGACAAGGATGACATCAGCACATTTTATAGCTTCTTTACATGTTCATGTTTAATCCTTGTTGTTAGCACTTTAACAGCCGGTTTATGTCTGTGTATTCTATTAATATTTATTTGGGAATAAACACATTTCCAGTCTACTTTTAAAACTTTTATTGTGAGTGTATAGTGGTGTCAGCCAGTCTTTTCTTTTCTACAGGAGTACATACTAAGTACATGGGAGAAGCAAGCAGTGGACACCTCATCAACCAACCGCTCACTAGAACGAAACCAACAGTTTACAGTATCTATGATTTGTGATGACAGAGGTCCACTACTTGACCAGGGCTCATGACCAGGGCTCATGACCAGGGCTCATGACCAGGGCTCATGACCAGGGCTCATGACCAGGGCTCATGACCAGGGCTCATGACCAGGGCTCATGACCAGGGCTCATGACCAGGGCTCATGACCAGGGCTCATGACCAGGGCTGTACGATGTAGGAAGTAGGGTGTCATTTGGGACACAGCTAG
>NW_025745437.1:306308-321308 GCF_021184085.1 Oncorhynchus gorbuscha
GTCTCCCACTAAGGAGGGTCTGCTGTCTCCCACTAAGGAGGGTCTGCTGTCTCCCACTAAGGAGGGTCTGCTGTAGACAGATGACCTGGTGCTGCTCTCTCCCACTAAGGAGGGTCTGCTGTCTCCCACTAAGGAGGGTCTGCTGTCTCCCACTAAGGAGGGTCTGCTGTAGACAGATGACCTGGTGCTGCTGTCTCCCACTAAGGAGGGTCTGCTGTCTCCCACTAAGGAGGGTCTGTTGTAGACAGATGACCTGGTGCTGCTGTCTCCCACTAAGGAGGGTCTGCTGTCTCCCACTAAGGAGGGTCTGCTGTAGACAGATGACCTGGTGCTGCTGTCTCCCACTAAGGAGGGTCTGATGTAGACAGATGACCTGGTGCTGCTGTCTCCCATTAAAGAGGGGTTACAGCAACACCTAGATCATCTTCACAGGTTCTGTCAGACCTGGGCTCTGACCGTTAACCACAGGTTCTGTCAGACCTGGTCTCTGACCGTTAACCACAGGTTCTGTCAGACCTGGTCTCTGACCGTTAACCACAGGTTCTGTCAGACTTGGTCTCTGACCGTTAACCACAGGTTCTGTCAGACCTGGTCTCTGACCGTTAACCACAGGTTCTGTCAGACCTGGGCTCTGACCGTTAACCACAGGTTCTGTCAGACCTGGGCTCAGACCGTTAACCACAGGTTCTGGGGGTAGAGGGTTGGTACTGGGGATAGAGGGTTGGTACTGGGGATAGAGGGTTGGTACTGGGGATAGAGGGTTGGGGGGTAGAGAGTTGGTACTGGGGATAGAGGGTTGGGGGATAGAGAGTTGGTACTGGGGGTAGAGGGCTGGGGATAGAGGGTTGGTACTGGGGGTAGAGGGCTGGTACTGGGGTAGAGGGTTGGTACTGGGGATAGAGGGTTGGTACTGGGGATAGAGGGTTGGGGGTAGAGGATTGGTACTGGGGATAGAGTGTTGGTACTGGGGGATAGAGGGTTGGTACTGGGGGATAGAGGGTTGGGGGGTAGAGGGTTGGTACTGGGGGTAGAGGGTTGGTACTGGGGATAGAGGGCTGGGGAGAGACAGAGAGAGTATAGAGGGTTGGTACTGGGTATAGAGGGTTGGTACTGGGTATAGAGGGTTGGTACTGGGGATAGAGGGTTGGTACTGGGGATAGAGGGTTGGGGGTAGAGGGTTGGTACTGGGGGTAGAGGGTTGGTACTGGGGGTAGAGGGTTGGTACTGGGGGTAGAGGGTTGGTACTGGGGGTAGAGGGTTGGTACTGGGGATAGAGGGTTGGTACTGGGGGTAGAGGGTTGGTACTGGGGGTAGAGGGTTGGTACTGGGTATAGAGGGTTGGTACTGGGGATAGAGGGTTGGTACTGGGTATAGAGGGTTGGTACTGGGTATAGAGGGTTGGTACTGGGGGTAGAGGGTTGGTACTGGGTATAGAGGGTTGGTACTGGGGATAGAGGGTTGGTACTGGGGATAGAGGGTTGGACAGTAGAGGGTGCATGGGGGGGCTGGAGAGGACCAGGGTGTGTCGCGGCTGGTGAGGTCATTCCCAGGAAGTGTCATTTGGACGAGTTCTATCTATTAATATATCAACGGAGTCGTCATGCAGAACACCAACACTCTCTCAGGGCTCTACTCTCCAGTTGCCTCCTGTTATTACAAAGACCTCTCATGCAGACATACTGTAGTCCCTTAAAAATGAGACGGGGGAAATCGCCACGCACCGTCACATAAAGTTTAGACAGAGGATGATTATGGTCTTTTCCAACAAAAAAAACAATGGCATGTTTCCTTCCAGATGACAGGCTCAGTCTCTATACACCTTCGAGAGGACAGGAGCCAGGCTGACATGTTGGTTCTTGACTCAGGGGGCCATGAACAGGAGACAGATCATGGAACAAGGCTTAGTGGAAAGATTGAAGAGGCCTTCTCAAGGTACTCTTATCAGGAAGGAGAAGAGCGGGGGACAGGACACATTGGGCCTTGTTGAGATTTGAGGGGGAGAGATGAAGGGGAGAGATGAAGGGGGAGAGATGAAGGGGGAGATGAAGGGGGAGAGATGAAGGGGGAGATGAAGGGGGAGATGAAGGGGAGAGATGAGGGGGAGAGATGAGGGGAGAGATGAAGGGGGAGATGAAGGGGAGAGATGAGGGGAGAGATGAGGGGGAGAGATGAAGAGGGAGAGAGATGAAGGGGAGATGAAGGGGAGGGATGAGGGGAGATATGAAGGGGAGGGATGAGGGGGAGAGATGAAGGGAGAGATGAAGGGGAGAGATGAGGGGGAGAGATGAGGGAGAGAGATGGGGGGAGAGAGATGAAGGGGGAGAGATGAAGGGAGAGATGAAGGGGAGGGATGAGGGGGGAGAGATGAAGGGGAGAGATGAAGAGGGAGAGATGAAGGGGAGAGATGAAGGGGAGAGATGAGGGGGAGAGATGAAGGGGAGAGATGAGGGGGAGAGATGAGGGGGAGAGATGAAGGGGGGAGATGAGGGGGAGAGATGAGGGGGGAGATGAAGGGGGAGAGGTGAGGGGAGAGATGAAGGGGAGAGATGAAGGGGAAAGACGAAGGGAGGCACTGTCCTCTTGAGCTCCAGCTACAATAGGTGTCTGTCTGTACTACGTGTGTGTGTGTGTGTGTGTGTGTGTGTGTGTGTGTGTGTGTGTGTGTGTGTGTGTGTGTGTGTGTGTGTGTGTGTGTGTGTGTGTGTGTGTGTGTGTGTGTGTGTGTGTGTGTGTGTGTGTGTGTGTGTGTGTGTGTGGACACCATTCTCTAATCCACTGAGTCAGATCTCCTCATACAGGATCTCTGACCGTGACTAAAGACACCGGGAGAGATAACAGGCTTCATACAACAGCTCCCTGTCACAAGTCATGTTTAACACACTGCATTCTCCTATAGAAACATGACTACACCCTGTAGCATGCTGGGATGCCCTTCACCTATTCTCCTATAGAAACATGACTACACTCTGCAGCATGCTGGGATGCCCTTCACCTATTCTCCTATAGAAACATGACTACACTCTGCAGCATGCTGGGATGCCCTTCACCTATTCTCCTATAGAAACATGACTACACCCTGTAACATGCTGGGATGCCCTTCACCTATTCTCCTATAGAAACATGACTACACCCTGCAGCATGCTGGGATGCCCTTCACCTATTATCCTATAGAAACATGACTACACCCTGTAACATGCTGGGATGCCCTTCACCTATTCTCCTATAGAAACATGACTACACCCTGCAGCATGCTGGGATGCCCTTCACCTATTCTCCGATAGAAACATGACTACACTCTGTAGCATGCTGGGATGCCCTTCACCTATTCTCCTATAGAAACATGACTACACCCTGTAGCATGCTGGGATGCCCTTCACCTATTCTCCTATAGAAACATGACTACACCCTGTAGCATGCTGGGATGCCCTTCACCTATTCTCCTATAGAAACATGACTACACTCTGTAGCTGGGATGCCCTTCACCTATTCTCCTATAGAAACATGACTACACCCTGCAGCATGCTGGGATACCCTTCACCTATTCTCCTATAGAAACATGACTACACTCTGCAGCATGCTGGGATGCCCTTCACCTATTCTCCTATAGAAACATGACTACACTCTGCAGCATGCTGGGATACCCTTCACCTATTCTCCTATAGAAACATGACTACACTCTGCAGCATGCTGGGATGCCCTTCACCTATTCTCCTATATAAACATGACTACACTCTGCAGCATGCTGGGATGCCCTTCACCTATTCTCCTATAGAAACATGACTACACTCTGCAGCATGCTGGGATGCCCTTCACCTATTCTCCTATATAAACATGACTACACTCTGCAGTCAGACAGCCAGACAGAGTGAAGGGCCAGACAGCCAGACAGAGTGAAGGGTCAGACAGCCAGAGAGAGTGAAGGGCCAGACAGCCAGAGAGAGTGAAGGGTCAGACAGCCAGAGAGAGTGAAGGGTCAGACAGCCAGAGAGAGTGAAGGGTCAGACAGCCAGAGAGAGTGAAGGGCCAGACAGCCTGGAGAGAGTGAAGGGCCAGACAGCCTGGAGAGAGTGAAGGGCCAGACAGCCTGGAGAGAGTGAAGGGCCAGACAGCCTGGAGAGAGTGAAGGGCCAGACAGCCTGGAGACAGTGGGGTCACAGACAGCCTGGAGAGAGTGAATGGCTAGACAGCCTGGAGAGAGTGAAGGGCCAGACAGCCTGGAGAGAGAGGGGTCAGAGACAGCCTGGAGAGAGTGGGGTCAGACAGCCTGGAGAGAGTGAAGGGCCAGACAGCCTGGAGAGAGTGGGGTCAGACAGCCTGGAGAGAGTGAAGGGCTAGACAGCCTGGATAGAGTGGGGTCAGAGACAGCCTGGAGAGAGTGGGGTCAGACAGCCTGGAGAGAGTGGGGTCAGACAGCCTGGAGAGAGTGAAGGGCCAGACAGCCTGGAGAGAGTGAAGGGCCAGACAGCCTGGAGAGAGTGGGGTCAGACAGCCTGGAGAGAGTGAAGGGTCAGACAGCCTGGAGAGAGTGGGGTCAGACAGCCTGGAGAGAGTGAAGGGTCAGACAGCCTGGAGAGAGTGGGGTCACAGACAGCCTGGAGAGAGTGAAGGGCCAGGCAGCCTGGAGAGAGTGGGGTCAGAGACAGCCTGGAGAGAGTGAAGGGCCAGGCAGCCTGGAGAGAGTGGGGTCAGACAGCCTGGAGAGAGTGGGGTCAGACAGCCTGGAGAGAGTGGGGTCAGAGACAGCCTGGAGAGAGTGAAGGGCCAGGCAGCCTGGAGAGAGTGGGGTCAGACAGCCTGGAGAGAGTGGGGTCAGACAGCCTGGAGAGAGTGGGGTCAGACAGCCTGGAGAGAGTGGGGTCAGACAGCCTGGAGAGAGTGGGGTCACAGACAGGGTCAATCATTATCAACGGCGACCCTGGAAAATATATGATCAAGTGCCTTGCTCATGGCCACCGACTGATTTTTCACCTTGTCGGCTCTGGGATTTGAACTAGCAACCTTTCGGTTACCAACATGTCAACTGCTAAACGACCAGCCACTTGCGTAGACAACTCCAGCTGTCCAACACTAGACTCTCCTGGCTCCAGTCCAAGGGACAGATCCCATTAGTCAGCATCTCTCTCTTTGCCCTCCCTGTGATTTGAAAAACGTCCAACCGTTACGGATCTTGGCAGTTTTAATGGCGGAGAGCTGACTGCCTGTACACACACCATACAACTAAAGCTGGACGGAGAGCTGACTGCCTGCACACACACCATACAACTAAAGCTGGACGGAGAGCTGACTGCCTGCACACAGACCATACAACTAAAGCTGGACGGAGAGCTGACTGCCTGCACACAGACCATACAACTAAAGTTGGACGGAGAGCTGACTGCCTGTACACACACCATACAACTAAAGCTGGACGGAGAGCTGACTGCCTGCACACAGACCATACAACTAAAGCTGGACGGAGAGCTGACTGCCTGCACACAGACCATACAACTAAAGCTGAACGGAGAGCTGACTGCCTGCACACAGACCATACAACTAAAGCTGGACGGAGAGCTGACTGCCTGCACACACACCATACAACTAAAGCTGGACGGAGAGCTGACTGCCTGCACACAGACCATACAACTAAAGCTGGACGGAGAGCTGACTGCCTGCACACAGACCATACAACTAAAGCTGGACGGAGAGCTGACTGCCTGCACACAGACCATACAACTAAAGCTGGACGGAGAGCTGACTGCCTGCACACAGACCATACAACTAAAGCTGGACGGAGAGCTGACTGCCTGCACACAGACCATACAACTAAAGCTGGACGGAGAGCTGACTGCCTGCACACACACCATACAACTAAAGCTGGACGGAGAGCTGACTGCCTGCACACAGACCATACAACTAAAGCTGGACGGAGAGCTGACTGCCTGCACACAGACCATACAACTAAAGCTGGACGGAGAGCTGACTGCCTGCACACAGACCATACAACTAAAGCTGGACGGAGAGCTGACTGCCTGCACACAGACCATACAACTAAAGCTGGACGGAGAGCTGACTGCCTGCACACAGACCATACAACTAAAGCTGGACGGAGAGCTGACTGCCTGCACACAGACCATACAACTAAAGCTGGACGGAGAGCTGACTGCCTGCACACAGACCATACAACTAAAGCTGGACGGAGAGCTGACTGCCTGCACACAGACCATACAACTAAAGCTGGACGGAGAGCTGACTGCCTGCACACAGACCATACAACTAAAGCTGGACGGAGAGCTGACTGCCTGCACACAGACCATACAACTAAAGCTGGACGGAGAGCTGACTGCCTGCACACAGACCATACAACTAAAGCTGGACGGAGAGCTGACTGCCTGACTGCCTGCACACAGACCATACAACTAAAGCTGGACGGAGAGCTGACTGCCTGCACACAGACCATACAACTAAAGCTGGACGGAGAGCTGACTGCCTGCACACACACCATACAACTAAAGCTGGACGGAGAGCTGACTGCCTGCACACAGACCATACAACTAAAGCTGGACGGAGAGCTGACTGCCTGCACACAGACCATACAACTAAAGCTGGACGGAGAGCTGACTGCCTGCACACAGACCATACAACTAAAGCTGGACGGAGAGCTGGCTGCCTGCACACAGACCATACAACTAAAGCTGGACGGAGAGCTGACTGCCTGCACACAGACCATACAACTAAAGCTGGACGGAGAGCTGACTGCCTGCACACAGACCATACAACTAAAGCTGGACGGAGAGCTGACTGCCTGCACACAGACCATACAACTAAAGCTGGACGGAGAGCTGACTGCCTGCACACAGACCATACAACTAAAGCTGGATGGAGAGCTGACTGCCTGCACACAGACCATACAACTAAAGCTGGACGGAGAGAACGGGGCTTTTCTCATGTGGTTTGTCACGTTTTCATATATTTTTCATATATTTGTCATATATTTGTCATATATTTGTCATATATTTGTCATATGGTAACAGTTATTGAACATCTGCAACAACTCAGAATACCACTACAATACTATCCTACTGTAATGCACCACCTCACATGATATTCAACATGATCAAAACGTAATATTACGGTTTCATTTCATCTGAGATTCTCTACCGAGCATGCTTTTGAAGTCTGGAAGACTCTAACCCTCAGATTTAATAGAACAAATCCTAAAATGTCTCCCTCTTTCTTTCCAAAGACCACACGGACAACGAGCAGTTTGACCACAGAGTTTCGGTCTCTTGAAGCATGACGTCGTGGTTCTGTGAGAGAGGTTTGAAGAACGAGGACTGGTTTATTGTGACTATTCCGTGAATGGTTAGTTGAGCATATCCGATGAACTAAGGAGCCTGTCTATAAACCCGGTGTTCGCCCTTTTTAAGGACGAATCTCTGGACCATTAAAGACCTGTTAGCGGGACCTGGTAAGTCAGCCAGTTAGAAATGCCTGAGAGGAACACAGGAAGAAAGAGCAGGTCAACCTTGTGTTCAGCCAATCGGAACAGAAAGCCCTGTGTGTGATTCTAAGAACCTTGGCGAGGGGTTCTAAGAGGTCCTTGAAAGGAGCTACATGTTTACAACTGAAGGACCTGCCTACTGAGATGAGTGGGACAGCATCAGTGTAAACAACACACTGACCAATCAAACGTTATGAATCAAGATAACTACAGTGTGTAAAACATTCCGACTAGCTAGTATCAAATGCACCGTTGTGTGTGTGTGTGTGTGTGTGTGTGTGTGTGTGTGTGTGTGTGTGTGTGTGTGTGTGTGTGTGTGTGTGTGTGTGTGTGTGTGTGTGTGTGTGTGTGTGTGTGTGTGTGTGTGTGTGTGTGTGTGTGTGTGTGTGTGTGTGTGTGTGTCTGTGTGTGTCTGTGTGTGTGTGTGTACAACCTACAAACTTCAAGTTGATTAGCAACTACAGCTTTGAGGCTTTCCCTCGCTCCTCTCTCCCTCCCTCTCATCCCCTGACCTCTCATTCTTCCCTCGCTCCTCTCTCCTCCCTCTCGTCCCCTGACCTCTCATTCTTTCCCTCTCTCCTCTCATCCCCTGACCTCTCATTCTTCCCTCGCTCCTCTCTCCCTCCCTCTCGTCCCCCAACCTCTCATTCTTTCCCTCACCCCTCTCATCTCCCTCCCTCTCCTTTCCCTCACCCCTCTCTCCCTCCCTCTCATCTCCCTCCCTCTCCTTTTCCCCCACGCCTCTCTCCCTCCCTCTCGTCCCCTGACCTCTCATTCTTTCCCTCCCCCCTCTCATCTCCCTCCCTCTCCTTTCCCTCACCCCTCTCTCCCTCCCTCTCATCTCCCTCCCTCTCCTTTTCCCTCACCCCTCTCTCCTCCCTCTAGTCCCCTGACCTCTCATTCTTTCCCTCGCTCCTCTCATCCCCCTCCCTCTCATTCTTCCCTCGCTCCTCTCTCCCTCCCTCTCATCTCCCTCCCTCTCCTTTTCCCTCACCCCTCTCTCCCTCCCTCTCATCCCCTCCCTCTCCTTTTCCCTCACCCCTCTCCCTCCCTCTCATCCCCCCCTCCCTCTCCTTTTCCCTCACCCCTCTCATCTCCTTCCCTCTCCTTTCCCTCACCCCTCTCTCCCTCCCTCTCATCCCCCTCCCTCTCCTTTTCCCTCACCCCTCTCTCCCTCCCTCTCATCCCCCTCCCTCTCCTTTTCCCCCCACGCCTCTCTCCCTCCCTCTCATCCCAACGTCTCCTTCTTCTTGATGAGTGACAAACACTCCCTGTGATCTACTCTGTCACATGAAATGTAGAGTTATTTGCTAACAACCACCCTGAGAACTGTCACACACCAATCAGAGTCCGTGGCCCCAGTCCTAGCCTGGCCTAATTAAACCTCCCTGGCCCCAGTCCTAGCCTGGCCTAATTAAATCTCCCTGGCCCCAGTCCTAGCCTGGCCTAATTAAACCTCCCTGGCCCCAGTCCTAGCCTGGCCTAATTAAACCTCCCTGGTCCCAGTCCTAGCCTGGCCTAATTAAACCTCCCTGGCCCCAGTCCTAGCCTGGCCTAATTAAACCTCCCTGGTCCCAGTCCTAGCCTGGCCTAATTAAACCTCCCTGGCCCCAGTCCTAGCCTGGCCTAATTAAATCTCCCTGGCCCCAGTCCTAGCCTGGCCTAATTAAACCTCCTGGCCCCAGTCCTAGCCTGGCCTAATTAAACCTCCCTGGCCCCAGTCCTAGCCTGGCCTAATTAAACCTCCCTGGACCCAGTCCTAGCCTGGCCTAATTAAACCTCCCTGGCCCCAGTCCTAGCCTGGCCTAATTAAACCTCCCTGGCCCCAGTCCTAGCCTGGCCTAATTAAACCTCCCTGGCCCCAGTCCTAGCCTGGCCTAATTAAACCTCCCTGGCCCCAGTCCTAGCCTGGCCTAATTAAACCTCCCTGGTCCCAGTCCTAGCCTGGCCTAATTAAACCTCCCTGGTCCCAGTCCTAGCCTGGCCTAATTAAACCTCCCTGGCCCCAGTCCTAGCCTGGCCTAATTAAACCTCCCTGGCCCCAGTCCTAGCCTGGCCTAATTAAATCTCCCTGGTCCCAGTCCTAGCCTGGCCTAATTAAATCTCCCTGGCCCCAGTCCTAGCCTGGCCTAATTAAACCTCCCTGGCCCCAGTCCTAGCCTGGCCTAATTAAACCTCCCTGGCCCCAGTCCTAGCCTGGCCTAATTAAATCTCCCTGGCCCCAGTCCTAGCCTGGCCTAATTAAACCTCCCTGGTCCCAGTCCTAGCCTGGCCTAATTAAACCTCCCTGGTCCCAGTCCTAGCCTGGCCTAATTAAACCTCCCTGGCCCCAGTCCTAGCCTGGCCTAATTAAACCTCCCTGGTCCCAGTCCTAGCCTGGCCTAATTAAACCTCCCTGGCCCCAGTCCTAGCCTGGCCTAATTAAATCACCCTGGCCCCAGTCCTAGCCTGGCCTAATTAAACCTCCCTGGCCCCAGTCCTAGCCTGGCCTAATTAAACCTCCCTGGCCCCAGTCCTAGCCTGGCCTAATTAAACCTCCCTGGACCCAGTCCTAGCCTGGCCTAATTAAACCGCCCTGGCCCCAGTCCTAGCCTGGCCTAATTAAACCTCCCTGGCCCCAGTCCTAGCCTGGCCTAATTAAACCTCCCTGGCCCCAGTCCTAGCCTGGCCTAATTAAACCTCCCTGGCCCCAGTCCTAGCCTGGCCTAATTAAACCTCCCTGGTCCCAGTCCTAGCCTGGCCTAATTAAACCTCCCTGGTCCCAGTCCTAGCCTGGCCTAATTAAACCTCCCTGGCCCCAGTCCTAGCCTGGCCTAATTAAACCCCCCTGGCCCCAGTCCTAGCCTGGCCTAATTAAACCTCCCTGGTCCCAGTCCTAGCCTGGCCTAATTAAATCTCCCTGGCCCCAGTCCTAGCCTGGCCTAATTAAACCTCCCTGGTCCCAGTCCTAGCCTGGCCTAATTAAACCTCCCTGGTCCCAGTCCTAGCCTGGCCTAATTAAACCTCCCTGGCCCCAGTCCTAGCCTGGCCTAATTAAACCTCCCTGGCCCCAGTCCTAGCCTGGCCTAATTAAACCTCCCTGGCCCCAGTCCTAGCCTGGCCTAATTAAACCTCCCTGGCCCCAGTCCTAGCCTGGCCTAATTAAACCTCCCTGGCCCCAGTCCTAGCCTGGCCTAATTAAACCTCCCTGGTCCCAGTCCTAGCCTGGCCTAATTAAACCTCCCTGGTCCCAGTCCTAGCCTGGCCTAATTAAACCTCCCTGGCCCCAGTCCTAGCCTGGCCTAATTAAACCTCCCTGGCCCCAGTCCTAGCCTGGCCTAATTAAACCTCCCTGGTCCCAGTCCTAGCCTGGCCTAATTAAACCTCCCTGGCCCCAGTCCTAGCCTGGCCTAATTAAACCTCCCTGGCCCCAGTCCTAGCCTGGCCTAATTAAACCTCCCTGGCCCCAGTCCTAGCCTGGCCTAATTAAACCTCCCTGGCCCCAGTCCTAGCCTGGCCTAATTAAACCTCCCTGGCCCCAGTCCTAGCCTGGCCTAATTAAACCTCCCTGGCCCCAGTCCTAGCCTGGCCTAATTAAACCTCCCTGGTCCCAGTCCTAGCCTGGCCTAATTAAACCTCCCTGGCCCCAGTCCTAGCCTGGCCTAATTAAACCTCCCTGGCCCCAGTCCTAGCCTGGCCTAATTAAACCTCCTGGCCCCAGTCCTAGCCTGGCCTAATTAAACCTCCCTGGCCCCAGTCCTAGCCTGGCCTAATTAAACCTCCCTGGCCCCAGTCCTAGCCTGGCCTAATTAAACCTCCCTGGCCCCAGTCCTAGCCTGGCCTAATTAAACCTCCCTGGCCCCAGTCCTAGCCTGGCCTAATTAAACCTCCCTGGTCCCAGTCCTAGCCTGGCCTAATTAAACCTCCCTGGCCCCAGTCCTAGCCTGGCCTAATTAAACCTCCCTGGCCCCAGTCCTAGCCTGGCCTAATTAAACCTCCCTGGCCCACCCTACTCTATTGTACCCTACTCTCGCCCTAGCATCCTACCCTACTCTGGCCCTAGCATCCTACCCTACTCTATCGTACCCTACTCTGGCCCTAGCATCCTACCCTACTCTATCGTACCCTACTCTATCGTACCCTACTCTCGCCCTTGTACCCTACCCTAAACTACTCTGCCCCTCTTACTCCTCCCCTACTTAATCTATTTGTCTAAGATGAAGAACAGAATAACCACTATAGTTACTACCACCATATCTATACACCACTATAGTTACTACCACCATGTCTATACACCACTATAGTTACTACCACCATATCTATACACCACTATAGTTACTGCCACCATATCTATACACCACTATAGTTACTACCACCATATCTATACACCACTATAGTTACTACCACCATATCTATACACCATATCTATACACCACTATAGTTACTGCCACCATATCTATACACCACTATAGTTACTACCACCATGTCTATACACCACTATAGTTACTACCACCATATCTATACACCACTATAGTTACTGCCACCATATCTATACACCACTATAGTTACTGCCACCATGTCTATACACCACTATAGTTACTACCACCATGTCTATACACCACTACAGTTACTACCACCATATCTATACACCACTATAGTTACTGCCACCATATCTATACACCATATCTATACACCACTATAGTTACTACCATCATATCTATACACCACTATAGTTACTACCACCATATCTATACACCACTATAGTTACTACCACCATATCTATACACCACTATAGTTACTACCACCATATCTATACACCACTATAGTTACTACCACCATGTCTATACACCACTATAGTTACTGCCACCATATCTATACACCACTATAGTTACTACCACCATATCTATACACCACTATAGTTACTACCACCATATCTATACACCATATCTATACACCACTATAGTTACTACCACCATATCTATACACCACTATAGTTACTGCCACCATATCTATACACCACTATAGTTACTACCACCATATCTATACACCACTATAGTTACTACCACCATGTCTATACACCACTATAGTTACTGCCACCATATCTATACACCACTATAGTTACTACCACCATATCTATATACCATATCTATACACCACTATAGTTACTGCCACCATATCTATACACCACTATAGTTACTACCACCATATCTATATACCATATCTATACACCACTATAGTTACTGCCACCATATCTATACACCATATCTATACACCACTATAGTTACTGCCACCACATCTATACACCACTATAGTTACTACCACCATATCTATACACCACTATAGTTACTACCACCATATCTATACACCACTATAGTTACTACCACCATATCTATACACCACTATAGTTACTACCACCATATCTATACACCACTATAGTTACTGCCACCATGTCTATACACCATATCTATACACCATATCTATACACCATATCTATACACCATATCTATACACCACTATAGTTACTGCCACCACATCTATACACCACTATAGTTACTACCACCATATCTATACACCACTATAGTTACTACCACCATATCTATACACCACTATAGTTACTACCACCATATCTATACACCACTATAGTTACTACCACCATATCTATACACCACTATAGTTACTACCACCATATCTATACACCACTATAGTTACTACCACCATATCTATACACCACTATAGTTACTACCACCATGTCTATACACCACTATAGTTACTGCCACCATATCTATACACCACTATAGTTACTACCACCATATCTATACACCACTATAGTTACTGCCACCATATCTATACACCACTATAGTTACTACCACCATGTCTATACACCACTATAGTTACTACCACCATATCTATACACCACTATAGTTACTACCACCATATCTATACACCACTATAGTTACTACCACCATATCTATACACCACTATAGTTACTACCACCATATCTATACACCACTATAGTTACTGCCACCATATCTATACACCATATCTATACACCACTATAGTTACTACCACCATATCTATACACCATATCTATACATCACTATAGTTACTGCCACCACATCTATACACCATATCTATACACCACTATAGTTACTACCACCATATCTATACACCATATCTATACACCACTATAGTTACTACCACCATATCTATACACCACTATAGTTACTGCCACCATGTCTATACACCACTATAGTTACTACCACCATATCTATACATTTACATTTACATTTAAGTCATTTAGCAGACGCTCTTATACACCACTATAGTTACTGCCACCATATCTATACACCATATCTATACACCACTATAGTTACTGATTACACCATGTCTATACACCACTATAGTTACTGATTACACCATGTCTATACACCACTATAGTTACTGCCACCATGTTTATACACCATATCTATACACCACTATAGTTACTGCCACCATGTTTATACACCATATCTATACACCACTATAGTTACTGCCACCATATCTATACACCACTATAGTTACTGATTACACCATATCTATACACCACTATAGTTACTGATTACACCATATCTATACACCACTATAGTTACTGCCACCATGTCTATACACCACTATAGTTACTGCCACCACATCTATACACCACTATAGTTACTGATTACACCATATCTATACACCATATCTATACACCACTATAGTTACTACCACCATATCTATACACCACTATAGTTACTGCCACCATATCTATACACCACTATAGTTACTGATTACACCATATCTATACACCACTATAGTTACTGCCACCATATCTATACACCACTATAGTTACTGATTACACCATATCTATACACCATATCTATACACCACTATAGTTACTGCCACCACATCTATACACCACTATAGTTACTGATTACACCATATCTATACACCACTATAGTTACTACCACCATATCTATACACCACTATAGTTACTGATTACACCATATCTATACACCACTATAGTTACTACCACCATATCTATACACCACTATAGTTACTACCACCATATCTATACACCATATCTATACACCACTATAGTTACTACCACCATATCTATACACCATATCTATACACCACTATAGTTACTGATTACACCATATCTATACACCACTATAGTTACTGATTACACCATATCTATACACCATATCTATACACCACTATAGTTACTGCCACCATGTCTATACACCACTATAGTTACTGATTACACCATATCTATACACCACTATAGTTACTGATTACACCATATCTATACACCACTATAGTTACTGATTACACCATATCTATACACCACTATAGTTACTGATTACACCATATCTATACACCATATCTATACACCACTATAGTTACTGATTACACCATATCTATATACCATATCTATACACCACTATAGTTACTACCACCATATCTATACACCACTATAGTTACTGCCACCATATCTATACACCACTATAGTTACTACCACCATA
>NW_025745438.1:0-13155 GCF_021184085.1 Oncorhynchus gorbuscha
AGATTCAGGATTATTCCCCCCATGGCCTTTTCTCCACATATTTCGTGGCAATTCCATTGTTTTGCTCGAAGTTTGATTGACTTCTTTACTGCATCTACAGTTGAAGTCAGAAGTTTACATATACACTTAGGTTGGAGCCATTACAACTCGTTTTTCAACCACTCCACACATTTCTTGTTAACAAACTATAGTTTGGCAAGTCAGTTAAGACATTTACTTTGTGTATGACACATACTTTTCCCAACATTTGTTTACAGATTATTTCACTAATAATTAACTATCACAATTCCAGTGGGTCAGAAGTTTATATACACTGTGCCTTTAAACAGGTTGGAAAATTCCAGAAAATTGACATGGCTTTAGAAGCTTCTGAACCTGAAAGGCCGCTCAGCAAGGAAGAAGCCACTGCTCCAAAACCGCCATAAAAAGCCAGACTACGGTTTGCAACTGCACGTGGGGACAAAGATCGTACATTTTTAGTTTTCTGGTGTTTTTCCACATAGGCCCTAAATGAACAACGCTTTCCACACATCTACGGTTTCTCTCCAGTGTGTGTTTGCTGGTGTGAATTTAGGTTCCCTGATTGACTGAAGCTCTTCCCACACTGATCACAGGTATAAGGTTTCTCTCCAGTGTGTGTTCGCTGGTGTGTATTCAGGTGTACGGATTGACTGAATCTCTTCCCACAATGATCACAGCTGTAAGGCTTCTCACCAGTGTGTGTTCGCTGGTGTATAATCAGGGAGAAAGCTACAGCAAAGCTCTTCCCACACTGACCACAGCAAAAGGTTTCTTTGCTGTGTGTATGCTGGTGTATAGTTAGTGTTTCTGAAGAAGCAAAGCTCTTTCCACACTGATAACAACTATAAGGCTTATCTCTGGTGTGTGTTCGCTGGTGTGTAGTCAGATTGGAAGCTACAGCAAAGCTCTTCCCACATAGACAGACATAAGGTTTCTCTCCAGTGTGTACGCTGGTGTCTAGTCAGGGAGGAAGTTAGAGCAAAGCTCTTCCCACACTGATCACAGCTATAAGGCTTCACTCCAGTGTGTGTTAGTTGGTGTGTTGTCAGGTGGCCAGACTGACTGAAGCTCTTCCCACATTGATCACAGCTATAAGGCTTCACTCCAGTGTGTGTTAGCTTGTGTATGTTTAGGGCGCCCAAATAAGCAAAGCTTTTCCCACAATCAAGGCAGGGGTAAGGCCTCTCCCCTGAATGAATTCTCAGATGATATTTTAAGGTTTGAGAAGCAGTGAAACTCTTCCCACACTGAGA
Source organism: Oncorhynchus gorbuscha (assembly GCF_021184085.1). Classification (NCBI taxonomy): domain Eukaryota; kingdom Metazoa; phylum Chordata; class Actinopteri; order Salmoniformes; family Salmonidae; genus Oncorhynchus; species Oncorhynchus gorbuscha. The sequence goes on from NW_025745438.1 coordinate 1,275, forward strand.
GCAGCAGTACGGTTTCTTTCCGGTGTGAATCCGCTGGTGAATAATGAAGCCACTTCGGCTTGTGAAATTCTTCCCACAGTTAGAGCAGCAGTGGTGAGGTTTCTTCCCTGTACGTCTCTGTTGGGGTTTCTTGAGATGTTCTGATTTGGAGATAGTCTTCTCTGTCTCTTCAGCAACATCGTGTGGCTGAGGCTCCCCAGATGATACGCCCCTCCCCCTGAGAGAACGAGAGTTAGGGGTGTCCCCTGTGAAAGACATTGAATAATTAGGTTTTGGAAATATGTGTGAATAAATACATTTGTTATTTCGCAGACGCTCTTATCCAGAGAGAATTACAGCAGCAATTAGGGTTAAGTACCTTGCTCAAGATATGATATCAAATCTCCCTCCTTGTGTCCTTCTCTCACAGCTCCACTCTGCCCTGCTGTTTTCCTGCAGTCGACCAGCAGCACAGAAACCCTCTTCAGATCCAGCAGTAAGGTGCTACCAGGAGAGTTGTGACCAGGGGACTCCGGCAGGGTGGAGGGGGACGGACTAGCTCTGTCCTGGTGACCACAGGAAGTATTGTACATAGAATATCATTAGACCAAACATTTGATTACTTTATAATACCTTCTTTCTCCTGAAGTGTGTAATCGTTCACTACTTTACACTTCAATCACTTCAGAGAATTTTTCAAATGTTAGTGGTAGATTTTTTTACAAATGTAAAAACGTATAACACTTCTAATTTCTAAATTTCTAAATGGAAGAAGTACACTTGTAATGCCTCCTGTCTTATGTTCAGAACCTTTGAGTATTCATTGGAGTTGAACAAGTTTTTCACCCCTGAGCCAATCTTGGTTAACACAGAACTAATGTCTCATGTAAGTCAGCTGCACGATTTAGTTCTGAGTTCATACGTGTTAGGATGAGAGCTTAACAGATGCTAGAAGGAAGAGCTCCACCCTCAAGATATGGGCCGAATGTCCCTTCCCCTTTCCAAAATGTTGGCGAACGCCAACACCTGCGAAACCGTGATTTGTCGTAATAACCAGAGGAAAAAGCAAAACACCTGAACTACTGCTGCTCATTATGATGTAGTATTTAGAGCTAAATCCATCAATTATTTGGTTTTACCTTCCACCCTAAATTAAATGAATGTAAATCTATACAGTTATCCCCATGTTCAATAGAGCCACGTCTTTCTGGTGCCTTTAACAGCCTGTTTCTAGTCTAAAGTGTTGTAGAGTTATGTATCCTATACATTTATATAATAAGGGTTTGGGGGGCATTAGCCCCTCCCCCACCCCAAGCACCACTCCTCTGGAATGACCGTTGTCAAATATCCAACTGTCATGACGTTGCCCTCTTTGGGAACAGCAAGCCCCATCCCCCTCTCCCTGTCTGCAACCTTTTGGCTCCTCTCGTGATTGAGAAAAACATGGTCTACTGAGAATTTCTCGAAGTTGGGGTTTTATTCGGAATTGCAGAAAAAGGCTATCCCAGGATGCCCGACCCTTACTGGGCTCACGGGCGGTCCTCTGATTTAGTTAAACTCCAAAGGGAATTGGAGTTTCCTTCAATAAAAAGTACAAAATCACATTACACAATTTTACAAACAGTATCATCCTCACTCATTCATCTTACACAACAATTAGATGTAAACCTCATATCTGAGGCTATTATATAAACAGTGTTATGGTAATGTGGCCGCACCGTCTCCCATGAGCCCCACAAAATTGCACCAAACGGACCAGTTCGTAGCTGGATTCTTCACCAATCTTTTATACCTTCTCCAGAACATAAATGTTGTTCGGACCTCAAGTTCTGTGAGGTGGAAGAAATTCCTTTGTTCTCTATGAAAATTCACTCTCTCTCTCTACTGTGGCCAGGAGGAGATAATATCTTCGAGGCATTTACGACTTCTCTGACCACAGCAGCCTAGTTGAAGGAGAGGGGGATGGGGCTTGCTGTACCCAAAGAGGGCAACATCATGACAAAAGCCATCACTAGCCGGTGTCCACCCAGTACCCTGCCCTGAACTTTGTCACTAGCTGACTACCACCCGGTTGTGCTACCCTATGTACATAGACATGGAACACTGGTCACTTGAATAATGTTTACATACTGTTACCCACTTCATATGTATATACTGTATTCTAGTCAAGGCCATGCTGTTCAACTTTCTGTATATATATATATATATATATATATATATATATATATATATATATATACACACACTATTCGATCCTATGTATTCTTCAGATATAGTTAATATTCCATCCCCACAATGTCTATGCATCCTGTGATGGAAAATGTTATCATGTGAAGAGCAGCCTTGAAAATGTTAATCTTGTCAAATAATCCTTGGTTCCTGCCAGGACTTGGTAAAGATATGAAGAGGGGCAACATGACCCCCCCCCCCCCCCCCCCCTCTTAGGACCATCTGTCAGAAGCCCAGAATATGTTCTATAAGTTAAGACAGGAGACGGTGCCAGACATGCCAGAACCAACCCTATGAACTATGTAACCTGTCTGTAACCAGTATATAAGAGATCTAATGGGACTGCCCTGAGGGAGATGCCTTCAGAACGGTACTTTATACTTCTAAGTTTGACTGACCTCTCCAGCATGCTGATAAAACAATGATTCTTTTAAGATTGACTTTCAGTGTCCCTGTGTTGCATTTACACGACTATTTCATCATACACCACATAACCAAAGGTATAGGGACACCTGCTCGTCGAACAACTCTTAACAAAATCACAGGCATTATTTTGGAGTTGGTCCCCCTTTTGGTGCTATAACAGCCTCCACTCTGCTGGGAAGGCTCCCCACTAGATGTTGGCGCATTGCTGTTGGGACTTGCTTCAATTCAGCCACGAGCATTAGTGAGGTTGGGCATTGATGTTGGCCATTTAGGCCTGGCTCGGGGTCTGGGTTCTAATTCATCCCAAAGGTGTTTGATGGGGTTGAGGACAGGGCTCTGTGCGGACCAGTGAAGTTCTTCCACACCAATCTCGAGAAAACAATTCTGTATTGACCTCACTTTGTGCACAGGAGCATTGTCATGCTGAAACAGGAAAGGGCCTTCTCCAAACTGTTACCACAAAGTTGGAAGGGCAGAATGTAATTGTATGCTATAGCGTTAAGAATTGCCTTCACTGGAACTAAGGGGCCTAGCCCGAACCATGTAAAAAAAAGTCCCAGACAATTATTCCTCCTCCACCAAATTTTACAGTTGGCACTATGCATTGGGGAAGGTAGCATTCTCCTGGCATCCACCAAACCCAGATTTGTCCGTCGGTGGCGAGCCTTACACCGCTCCAGCTGACGCTTCGCATTGCGCATAGTGATCTTAGGCTTGTGTGCGGCTGCTCAGCTATGGAAACCCATTTCATGAAACTCCCGACCAACAGTTATTATGCTAACATTGCGTCCAGAGGCAGTTTGGTACCCGGTATGAAATGTTGGAACTGAGGACAAACGATTTTTACCTGCTACGCGCTTCAGTACTCGGCGGTCTCATTCTGTGAGTTGAGTACCCCGTATTCTTATCGGCAGACTCAACAGCCTTGGTTTCTCATATGACTGCCTCGCCTGGTTCACCAACTACTTCTCAGATAGTTCAGTGTGTCAAATCGGAGGGCCTGTTGTCTAGACCTCTGGCAGTCTCTATGGGGATACCACAGGGTTCAATTCTCGGGCTGACTCTTTTCTCGGCGTATATCAATGATGTCATTCTTGCTGCGGGTGATTCCCTGATCCACCTCTACGCAGACGACAACATTCTATATACATTTGGCCCTTCTAAATGTAGCCGATGTGAAATGGCTAGCTAGTTAGCGGTGGGGCGCGCTAGTGGCGTTTCAATCTGTGACGTCACTTGCTCTGAGACCTTGAAGTAGTGGTTCCCCTTGCTCTGCAAGGGCTGCGGCTTTTGTGGAGCGATGGGTAACGATGCTTCGAGGGTGACTGTTGACGTGTGCAGAGCGTCCCTGGTTCGCGCACAGGTCAGGGCGAGGGGACGGGCGTAAGGTCTTTACTGTTACATAAACAAATAACACAAGCTCTAAGGCCACAAGACTGTGTACCTCCTGCTATGCTCTCAACGTGAGGATCGGTACAAACAAAGTAATAGGACTTGCTGAAGCTGCCATCTTGTGCCGTTGTTTTCCACGTACATCTTTTCAAGAACTGACTGTGTTAACAAACCTCCAAACGAGCTTCAATGCCATACAACACTCCTTCCGTGGCCTCCAACTGCTCTTAAACGCTAGTAAAACTAAATGCATGTTCTTCAACTGTGTCTGGCTAGACTGTAAACTTTACTTCCAGACTCATATTAAACATTTCCAATCCAAAATTAAATCTAGAATCGGCTTCCTATTCACGCCACCAAACATGTCCTCCTAAAACTGGCTATCCTACCGATCCTTGACTTCGGCGATGTCATAGCTAGCTAGTGTTTGGTATAAATTACAACATTGTTATTCAAATGACCTTTTATATTAGAATATTCTTCAATTAGTACTTTCACACTGTCTGTTGGCCTGAGAGGAGCCTCTGGTGCCTAATGCTGGCAGTTTATTTACAATGCCTTGGTGATAAAACCTAAACTACATTCCACTACATGATTGGTGTCTGTGTCAAATGCTGTTCTGCCAGGGCCAGGAAAACTCTCCCTCCCGTTTCTCTCCCACATCACAAATGGACACTGGACTTCATCTGTTGAGGGAAGGATCTAGTGTCCTATGCATGATCTTTTCTGTATAAACAAGCAGTAAATGACCTAGAGACAGACATCTGGCGCCATGTAAATCTCACTGTCTGTTACTGTCTGTACCCTTGTATAATTTCACAAATCTGTTACTTATGAGGACTCAGGAGGACTATAAAAAGTAGTAACCTAACCCTGCTTATTTGGGCTTTTTGCTCTACACCATCTGGTGACCACTAACGCTCCATTTACTGCAGTAATTAATAATAAAGTTGGATGGTTTTGTAGAAATATAAGTCTCTCCTTTTGATTAGAATAATTACAAGTTGCAAAAGTTCATTGTATTGCATTGTAAGGTAACAGCGTGACAATGTTGTTTTTAACTGATGTAACGTTAGCTAGCTAATTATGTTTTGTGGAAAACTGTAGGACAGCCGTTTGGACATTGTAAGTCGCTCTGGATAAGAGCGTCTGCTAAATGACTTAAATGTAAATGTAACTAGCTATCGTCAGCTGTTCTTGTCTGTTAGGTAACTTTGGTCTTTTTTTTAAAACAAACCTTCCAGAAACAATTACACCTTTCATTGCCTGTTAGCTAGCTACAAAAATATAACTTAGCTGCTGGACTTTGGACTAAACAAGCTAACTTTAGCTACTAGCAGCTGTGTTGTTGCCAAGCAACAGAGATGCTGACCAGGTTAGAACTCTGAGATGAAGCTGAAAATAAACTCGCATCAGAAATGCCACAAAAAGGAAGCACGTCATTGGTTCATAATGGACGGAAATGTGCACGTGAGGTAGTGCTGGAAACGTGGAGGCAGCCCGTTTTCTTTGTGACTTGCGGTAACTAAATCAATAGTTATTTAGTAGTTCTAAAATGTCGGAAACAATAACTGGCTTGACCATGCTGTAGGTCATGTAACTTTGTTACTTGCAAAATGTATTACTGAACAAAAAGTGTGGTTGAATTTATTCTGCCACTGTCTTGTCAATGCATACTATTAACTAACAGGTTATAGAGCAAACGACGCAATTATCACTGGCTTCCTGGTGACTTTACCGCTACTGCAAGATGTAGCTTTAGCCTCATTATTTCTCCATGGTTCTGACTTTACCTGCTCGTTGCGCATTGCATTGTATCAATCTGTGCGCTTTAGGCTAGTAGGCTACTTTGCTGAAGGACAACATTTCCCTGGGTTTTATTGCCACCAGTTGTTTTTTGTCCAGTTGTTCAAATGAAACGAAGTTGATAACTAGACCTAAACATGTTATACACCACATTGGGCATACTGTTAATAAAAGTAAACTAAACTTACCCGATCCATAGTGGAAGCTATTCTTTCTTCAGCGTTTATTCAAATAAAAAAGTGACAGTAAATCTGTAGCTCGCCTACATTTACAGTTACTTTATTTGTTGCAGAATTCAGATTTAAAAAACAGCTAGATCAGAGCGATCAGATGTCATTATCAATATCAAAACTTAAGTGGTGACAAATAAGTGTCTGATGTGGGCTAATCTTAGTTTAGAAAGATCCAGGATAAGATTTTACCTGATCTATTAAAGTCAATAAAACGTTCAACACCCTATTCACCAAGAATCCTGTTGTCTGTTATCGTCTAACTCTATACGAGTCTGTTGGAACAACGTCCTCTTCAAGAGTCCAGATAGTTGTAATTATCTAAGGCCCAGTAATGGACGCCTATGAAATACCAGACTGATAACAGCAGCGCTATCCGTGCAGTGAACCAGAAAAACCCAATGTCCAATCCGACGTCCTCAGTGTCCATTTACAGCAATGCAACCGTGGTCGAAGTCAAGACTTCCCGCGAGAGCTGTTGAAAAGCAATAAAACGGTCTTCTTCTTCGGTATTATAAGCGCTTCGCATACAATTGTTAAGTGCATGTCGCCACCTACTGATTTGTCTGTTTATCAGCGTACTATTTTGTAGTACTATTCTGTAGAATGAAATCATTACACTTTGAAAAAAATGCCCAACCAACTAACCCTACACCCATTAAAACTTTAGAATTATTCCACTACTTTGGCCCTCTGATTCAACACCAGACCAGCAGACTGGGAGGACGGGATATTATCATTCAAAACACCTTGTAACTCTGCAGTAAAATATTGTACACCCAAGTTCTTTGCAGCCACCACAACATCTATCCACTGTGATTTACATTATATTCCTGTGGTACAGTTGACAACCATGGCCATGAAAACAAAACAAAACAACCTTTCTGTATCATGTTATTCCTATCACTCTCTATTGACCTCCGCCTAATCACAGGGATCCTCTTAGGATCCTTCACCTTGGACCCATCTTCCTCTACTACTCTCTTCACTGCCTCAGCATACAACACCTTCTGCACTACTGTGATCCTGGTAACCTCAACCTGTCTTTCTCTCACCGGACACATCTGATCTCCAGCATCATGTGTACCCCTACAGTTTATACACACAACTTTTTACATCAATACTACACATTCCTTTCTCTCAGGTCCTCCTGCACACTTCTCACATCTAGGAATCTCCCTGCCACACACTGCTGGAAGGAAGTTGCCAAGGAAAGGAGTTTGTGTTTATACAGGAAGTACCACCTCACTTACCGTAAACCAATCATGTCAATGTCGAGCTATATGAGATCTTCAGCTTGTAGTCTTAAAACTCGGAAATTAGTTACTTTTGGCTCGTTCATTCATCCCAATGGGAAAAATTAATGGGGAAAAATGTGGGTTTTGGAATTGATGGCGAAAATAAGGTTTGCACAGGCTAAGGAGATCTTATACATTTTTGTTGAGATAATAGCAGTCAGTGAGTATGACCATTATGCATTATGAAGCCTTTGTGATGTGCTTTGTTTTATTACATAAATACTTCAAAATTCACAAGAAGTGACATTCGCTGATAGATTGTATAGCATCTAAACCTGTGTTTCCACAGACCTTATTGTCTGCATTTATCCAAACACCACACAAAAACACCATTCATTTCCCCATAGGCTTTGTCCAGCGAACCATGGCAAAATTAGTGCCTATAAAATGATGGCATTACTATTTCTCTCTATAGAGCCCCACCGTGGACGAGTCATAATACCCATAAAACCTAGTGGCCAAACAGGGAAATGGGTCCAATTGTTTTCCACCATTCATTTTTCCCAATAGGTGATTTCCCATAGGCTTTCCCTGGTGAAACATTTTGATAACCGTGTAAATCTCTCTCGGAGAAGGTGACTTTTATCTATATAGTTGGCACGATTTACTCTCAAATGTCACTAATGCTAATTAGCATTAACGTAGACATCATGCAATGCTTCAGATCCATAAAAGCTCCTGCCACATCATCTCCAGCTGACAACATCACTAACAGGTATTGTGTAATTTAGAAACTTCCCCATGACAGGTCATTACTACATTTAGATCATTAATCCAGACATGCTTACGTTTATGCTAGATCATTGATTGCAAGATATTAGCTCTTGTATGTTAGTCTTTTAATAAATGCTTAACAGTAAACCTAGACACTTGTAACGGCTGTCCTCGTCATCTGATGAGGATTATGAAGGATCGGACCAATATGCAGCGTGGTAAGTGTCTGTTCATATTTATTTAAACTCAGAACACTAAGACAAAATAACAAAAAATAGACCAACACGAAACAGTTCTGTCTGGTGCAGAGACAGAAAACAACTACCCACAACCCTTAATGGGAAAACAGGCTGCCTCAGTATGGTTCTCAATCAGAGACAACAATCGACAGCTGCCTCTGATTGGGAACTATACCAGGCCAAACACAGAAATACAAAACCTAGACTACAAAACATAGAATGCCCACCCCAACTCACGCCCTGAAAAAACTAAAACAGAGGCATAAAAAAGGAACTAAGGTCAGGACGTGACTGCACTTGCATCTCATAATATTCCGAATGGTGATTCAAGGCTCGCTACCTTGGCTAGCCTCTCAAGGATCGGATCCTATTTTTCCCAATTTTCGACTAAAATGACATACCCAAATCTAACTGCCTGTAGCTCAGGACCTGAAGCTAGGATATGTGTATTTTTGATACCATTTGAAAGGAAACACTGAAGTTTGGAAATGTGAAATTAATGTAGGAGAATATTCTTGTTACTTACAACCTCTTGCTAATCACATTAGCCTACGTTAGCTCAACCATCCCGTGGGGGGACACCGATCCTGTAGAGGCTAGATTCATTGACACAATTATGGGCCTATAGCATTCATAATATTGGGAGTCAGTGAAAATTGTCTTTACTCTTCACCTTCTGGCAACGGTCCATACTTGATCTTACTCTTATTAATTTGTATTTTGGTCCTGATTCGTCCAACAATACATTACATTATCAAAGTATGTTTGTCTATCTTTTTAAAAAATTGTCGGGGGCTCTCCCCACCTGAGGCCTGGCCACTTTGTTAGGGTCATTTTCATTACGATTCAGAACAGCTTCTGATATGTATCCTAGAGTTTGTAGATCACATTTCTGTCGATCTGAACATTCTGAGAATGGGTCTGATGGACAGCTATGAATCTAATATTTCCAATGATATATGATTAAAGGGTAAACATGAGTAATGACCTGTATGCTGACATTGTCATGTGGGTAAAACCCCGATTGGGAAAACTGAATGGGATGGAGGGATGAATAGAAATAGTGATAACACACAGAAAGCTACCATTGATGCAATGATGGAACACATTCAACTCCAGGGACATGGACCTTAAAAATAATCACAGACATTTTAACCCCGACCGAGCACCCTGGATCATACATAGATCTTTCCTTGACCTCATGAATATTATTATTCAATATATTATGGATTAGTTTTAGTATCATTTTAATCAATTTAGATATCACTTAAATTTGTATATTAACTTCCTATTTAGAAGATAATGGATTGAATTCATATTAAATTGAATACATTAATATACACCTATTGTTGAAACATTATTCTACATAATGACATTTAATAATAATAGTATCATGAGTACATTTTCTATGATAACATTTATCCATTTAGATCAATGTGTGATATTACATAGACACAGGGGAGACCTGATCCTAGATCAGAGCTGCATATTATGCTCCATAGAGGTTACCATGGTGATCAGACTAAGGCAACTGTTTGACAATGGGAGATGGATATGACTGTTCATAGACAGACCTGAGGTTTGTTCGCTGGTGTGAATTCAGGCTCCCTGATTGACTGAAGCTCTTCCCACACTGATCACAGCTATAAGGCTTATTTCTCTCCAGCGTGTGTTATCTTGTGTCTATTCAGGTTGTAAGCAACAGCAAAGCTCTTCCCACACTGATCACAGCTATAAGGCTTCACTCCTGCGTGTGTTAGTTTGGGTATGGTTAGGGCTCCTACACTAACAAAGCTTTTCCCACAATCAAGGCAGGGGTAAGGCTTCTCTCCTGTATGAATTCTCAGATGAGATTTGAAGGTGTTAGAAGCAGAGAAACTCTTCCCACACTGAACATCTGTAAGGTTTCTCTCCAGTGTGAATCCACTGGTGAATAATGAAGCCACTCCTTCTAGTGAAACTCTTCCCAGAGTCAGAGCAGCAGTGGTGAGGTTTCTTCCCTATACGTCCCTGCTGGTGTTCTTGGGATGTTCTGATCTGGAGAGATTCTTTGTCTCGTCAGCAACATGATATTGTTGAGGCCCCCCAGATAAGTCCCTTCCACTGAGAGAGCAACGGTTAGGAGTGTCCCCTGTGAAACAAAGACATTGAATAAATAGGTTTTGGAAATATGGGTCCGTAAACAAATACAATAACAATTAGGGTTAAGTACCTTATTCAAAAGGTACAGACAGATTGTTCACCTCCTTAATGAAACTGTATCGATAATTTACTGGCCACTGAATGTTTTACTGTTTTATAATGTCATAAATTTACCTTTCAAATGTGTCCAGGCCTCGGGCGGGGAGAACCCCTGACCGGACCCCCACCCCATCATGAGCTACCACCTCCACCCAGACCACCACTCCTCAGAGAGGTCACTACATGCCTCAGAGAACTCTGATGTCAAAGGCAGAACACTGTAAGAGTGCAACATACACTGCTCAAAAAAATAAAGGGAACACTTAAACAACACAATGTAACTCCAAGTCAATCACACTTCTGTGAAATCAAACTGTCCACTTAGGAAGCAACACTGATTGACAATACATGTCACATGCTGTTGTGCAAATGGAATAGACAACAGGTGGAAATTATAGGCAATTAGCAAGACACCCCCAATAAAGGAGTGGTTCTGCAGGTGGTGACCACAGACCACTTCTCAGTTCCTATGCTTCCTGGCTGATGTTTTGGTCACTTTTGAATGCTGGTGGTGATTTCACTGTAGTGGTAGCATGAAGCGGAGTCTACAACCCACACAAGTGGCTCAGGTAGTGCAGCTCATCCAGGATGGCACATCAATGCGAGCTGTGGCAAGAAGGTTTGTTGTCTGTCAGCGTAGTGTCCAGAGCATGGAGGTGCTTACATTTACATTACATTTAAGTCATTTTAGCAGACGCTCTTATCCAGAAGCGTGCTTACAAATTGGTGCATTCACCTTATGACATCCAGTGGGACAGTCACTTAACAATAGTGCATCTAAAACTTAGGGGGTGGGGTGGGAGGGATTACTTAACCTATCCTAGGTATTCCTTAAAGAGGTGGGGTTTCAGGTGTCTCCAGGAAGGTGGTGATTGACTCCGCTGTCCTGGCGTCGTGAGGGAGTTTGTTCCACCATTGGGGAGCCAGGGCAGCGAACAGTTTTGACTGGGCTGGCGGGGCTGTACTTCCTCCCAGTGGTAGGGAGGCGAGCAGGCCAGAGGTGGATGAACGCAGTGCCCTTGTTTGGGTGTAGGGCCTGATCAGAGCCTGGAGGTACTGAGGTGCCGTTCCCCTCACAGCTCCGTAGGCAAGCACCATGGTCTTGTAGCGGATGCGGCTTCAACTGGAAGCCAGTGGAACGGAGGAGCGGGGTGACGTGAGAGAACTTGGGAAGGTTGAACACCAGGCAGACTGCGGCGTTCTGGATGAGTTGAAGGGTTTAATGGCACAGGCAGGGAGCCCAGCCAACAGCGAGTTGCAGTAATCCAGACGGGAGATGACAAGTGCCTGGATTAGGACCTGCGCCGCTTCCTGTGGCCTGTCTCCT